>NW_009731016.1:0-97272 GCF_000703405.1 Apaloderma vittatum
TCTTCCAGCCTAGGCCATTCCATGATTCTATATTATTAAACTGCAAGTGTGATTACATAACATGGCCTACCTGACTCTTAAGTTACTCCAGGTTTACATTAAGTGTGGACTAGTGCAAATTTCTAAGTGTCACAAGTCTTAGTGCTTATCCAGCAAACACAGTCTATATAAATTTCTCAAGTCAGTACATTAGACACCTGAAGTGCTGAAGTTAAGGATCTTCTGCACTGGTAATAAAAGCAGAAGTTTAGACCCACTTACAGAGACTGATGAAGAAAGGCCTTAGCAGCCTCTCTCTGCCTCTGGAGAGGACAGAGTCAGATTAAACCCAGCACCTTGGCTGGTGATGGGACTTCTCTGGCAGCCTGGATGTTGGCTGCATAGGCTGATTTGCCATGAGGGGAACTCAGTAAGCATCCCTGGATGTTCACATCTGTGGGTTGAACGGGCCAGTGTAGAGCCTCCTTAATGTATTGTAAAAGGAACAAGCAGCCAGATTAGGTCTGGTACCTGACCTGGTGCCCACCTACAGGTAGCTAGAGTCTGTGTGAAGAACTGCAGGCTCTCCTGCTACTCCTTTGCTGCAACAGTGTCAGAGTGCAGTGCTTGTGCATTGTTTCTTGGTCTCTATTTAAAGAACTGTAATTTACCGGAAAATATATTCCTGAATATTACCGTAATAACCCTCCTGAGTCTCTTATATCATGGGCTGCAATCGAAAGGGCAGATCTCGAGCTACTGTAAATCACGCTAGCTCCATTGATTTCAGTAGAGCTCTATTGATTTACTGCTGCAGAAGATCTGGTCTGAAATATTTCTGAGGTATTGTGTGCATTTAGAACTAGAAGATTTACGGGTTGTATAATAAAGCTAAGAAGCTTCAGCATAACTGTTCTCAACGGCCACTGTATTTCTTTGTCTTAAAGAGTTTATAAAAAATTAACTTGACTCGCTCTAGTGGTGTGAAGTTAGAAAATTAATATCTGGGATAGTGCATTGATACTAACTGCTATGAAACATCTTAATCAGTGCTAATAGGGAAACATTTCTTAGTTTATGTGCATTGTACTGACATATTCAGGTGCAAGGTCATACTTGAACTGTTTGGATCTCAGAATTAAAAGAAAAAGACACACTTCAGTGGCATGCTTTCTAATCAGCTGTAATGTGTATAGCCTTTTATACTTCCAAATAAATGCTTTTAATGATAATTAGCAAAGTTATTTGTGAGAAACAAAAAAAACTGCCGGATGCAGCGAGCAGAACGAAACTTTAAGCATTGATAACTAGTTCACTAACAGTTTTCAAAGGTCAAGTCAAGCGCCATAATGGAATTCTGCTTAAAAGCTTGTCTGAGTGTATCCTTTTCTCTTTCTCTGCAGATGGAAAGAATGATAGTTGTTGTGGCGGGGAACAGCAGTGCACCAGACTATTTTATTAGTACTTTAAAGCAATTGGAATCCAGACGAGGTGTTAGTCACAGCCGCCTAAAACCACAGGTAGGTATCTTGTGAAAATGGCTTAGTTTTAAATACATTAAATAGTTTCAATTTGCATTGGTTTTGCTTGGATAGACCTGGATAACTTTTGTATATATTTAGGGTGATGAGACAAGAAGACCTTAGCCAGCGTGAAAACTTACCAGCAGAACAGGTGATACTGCCCTATACCCCGTCCTTCCCTTCCTTGGTCTTCCCAAATAGCCTTCTAGGGGTGCTGGTAGATGAGAAGCTCAACATGATCCGGCAGTGCGCTCATGAAGCCCAGAAGGCCAACCGCATCCTGGGATGTATCAAGAGGAGCGTGGTCAGCAGGTCAAGAGAGGTGATTCTCCCCCTTTACTCTGCTCTTGTGAGACCCCACCTCGAATACAGCATCCAGTTCTGGTGCCCCCACCATAAGAGGGGCATAGATCTGTTGGAGCGTGTTCAGAGGAGGGCCACAAGGATGATCCAGGGGCTGGAGCACCTCTGCTATGAGGACAGGCTGCGAGAGCTGGGATTGTTCAGTCTTGCAAAGAGAAGACTTTGGGGGGACCTAATAGCTGCCTTCCAGTACCTGAAGGGAACCTACAGGAAGGCTGGGGAGGGACTTTTTACAAGAGGGTCCACTGATAGGACAAGGGGAAATGGGTTTAAGTTGAAGGAGAATAGATTTAGATTGGACCTTAGGAAGAAACTCTGCAGTACAAGGGCGGCAAGACTTTGGAATAAATTGCCCAGAGATGTTGTGGCTGGCCCCCCCCCGGGGGGGTTTAAAGCCCAGATGGGCGGAGGCCTTAGTAGCCTGGTCTAGTTGAGAGGCATCCCTGCCCATGACAGGGAGGTTGGACTAGATGATCTCTAAGGTCCCTTCCAGCCTAGGCCATTCTATGATTCTTGCCTCTCGCCTTTTTTATGTCTCCTTTGTGCTTCTGGAGTACTTAATAGGCATACCAGTTCAGCTCAGTGGGTGGGAGAAAGAGAGCAAATAGGTTTTTTTTTACTTAGTTGCGGTGTCAGAAGAATGGCGGAAGTGGTTAAAATGTGTGGGAGAATGTGACAAAGCTGGGAAGAGAGGCAAGGCCCACCTTCTTTAGCAGAATTTAACTGCCGGATAAGCTCAGTTGTTTTATCTAAATCTGGCATACTTATGCAGTATACCCTAACCATCTTAAAGTGAACACTGAAAAAGCAACATTGTTTTCTGTCTCTGAATGAGTATGCTCACATTTAAATACTTAGCAATGTTCTTGTTGGCTTAAAATATATTAGTAGTTCCAAAAATATGTTTATAGTAATTAGCACTAGGAAAAAAATATTGTCAGAACTGGAATTCTTGTTCTGCATGTTGTATTTCATAGGAGCATGGGAAACATCTGTATGCAAGCATATGATATTATTCATGGGCAATGATGGTCCTTGCCAGCTGTAATACAAGTTTCCAAACAGCATGTATTCACAATTTTTCTTATGTTCGTAGAAATTTGGAACTCAAATGGTTCATTTTAACTTCAACATTGCTAGCTTGAAAGAGAACAAGTCTTATGTTTTATCACCTGAAATTATCTCTGCTGATCCCACTTGCTCATTAGGATTCAACTACCTTTCCCCTGAAACTTAACTACCCTAGATTGTCATCTATGCTACAAAGCATGTCATCAAAGATAGCTTCCTGTTGGAGGGAGGACAAAAGAAAATGCAAAATTATCTGAATGTAAGGAGTAAAAGCAGAAATTTACTAGGTGGTCCTGAGCTAATCCATGACAAAATATAAAAGGAAATGACAATACGTGTTCTCCCAACGTTATACCTCTTAACAGATGAACTAACTGAATGGTTGAGGAAAGACAGATAATCTTGCCCTTAAGACAGAAAAAGAAAAGTAAATATAACTTCTGAGATGCTCAGAGTGTTGCCTGCTTGTTGTATAGTGTATTGTCACTTTGACTGTAATATGGGTGGGAATTCAGATGCAATAGTTTGCTGGGGTTTTATATATTAAAACAATAGATGTCTAGTTACTAATAAGCTGAATAATAATGTTCTTATGAAATGTGAATAGCAGTGAGTGTTTTTCTGCGTTATGTTTATGTAAAAATGCTGTAATGACAGATGTCTTATTTTAAAGATCTTAGGATTTGGGTGAAGAGTATGATACCGTGTGTCCTGTGAATGGAATCTGAGTTGCAAGTCTGCCGTCACAATGTACAATAAGCAATATGAGGGCAATGAATGAGTTACAGCTGATCACAAAGGAGCAAAACAGTACAGGGGAACAGTGATTTAGAAAAGAACTGCATTTTGTATTTGATGAGATATTCTGAAATTTCATATATAGTTTATACTTCTAAAATGGAATAAAAGAAAAAAAGAGGAAATGAATCTGAATTGGTTTGAGTTGAGAAGAGCAGCTCTTGTAAAATTAAAATATCTCATTCTCTTGTGGCCCTTTGTACTTTTGTCTTTATATCTATATGCATATAAATATAAATGTAACCGTGTATATATACATGTATGTATATTTTAAAATGCATATTTTCTTTAAAAGTGTGCCAGTTTCAAAAATTGAAATGCTTTGTTCTGGAGGGTAACTCATATGAATGAAATATGTCAGTTGAATTGAAAAAAAAATCAGGAAGTTGGTTAATAATTACAATTTGTTCCAATATATTAGTAAAAAGCAGAACCTTGACTGTTTTGAACAATGGTAAATTGAAGAAAAGAAATATTTTCATCTTGTGACCAGGCTTTCCCTTATTTTTCCCTCTTGCTGGCCTCCTAAATGCCTTCATATATCTGGTGACACAAGCTGGTATAAAGACAACATGCTTGTAAGACAACATAAAAACTGTATTATTTTTGTCACCTGAGTTACAGATTCATCTGAGGCAAAGTAAATACTTTGTATTTTCAGTGGTTCTTTCATACTGTATTTTAGGTCAATATTGCTCCAAGGAAGAGGCTATGCAACTCCATGGATCCCCAAAGTACGCAAGATTTAGTCTTTTTAGTGCAGCCTGGTTAGGACAAGCCCCCGTCACTTCCTTGTATGCTGCTGCAGGAACAATGAAGTGAAGGAATCTGTACCCATCCCCTCTGCCCTAACCTATTTTTCTTTGAGAGCTCAGTTTGCCCATGACGCTGAAATTCTGCTGCAAGATTGTGCTGGGCCAGCTGTTTGGAGTCTAAGTCATTCTTTGTGAAGAGCATGCAACAAATTTAGCAAGGTGTTGAATTTTTGTGGTTTTTTTTTTCTCCCTCAAGGAAAAAATGAAAATATGTATGACTTTGCAGAAATATAATGCAGTTTTGCTTGGATTTGCCCTATCTTAAACAAATAAATAACTTCCAGAACTATGAAATACATTTACATTTTCCTAGACAATGTTGAATCAGGACAAAAAAAGATTTTTACATTGAAAGTGAAAGTAATCCATTGTGTTAATATAGCAGATAAATAAATATCTGCTATGTAGTTATATCTTTTCCCAGTGCCTTGCATGGTGAGTCAAGACACTAGTGTGCTGGTTCTAACCCTACGCTGCTGAGTACAACAGGGCTTGACTAAAGGAACTTGAAGAAATATTTAGAAAACTTCACTGTGAAGAGACTAATAATATTGTCCTTCTCCTTGACTTTCCATTATAATATTAGCCTGAAATCATACTGAGCTTTTCTTTTTATGAAATGGGACGTTGAAAATCATTCTGTAATTGGGAAAATCTGGGAGCCGCTACATTAAAAGGCAGGCATAAAAAAATCTGTAGGGCAACAGGTTACAAATTTCAATACATCAAGGAACTTTTTCATTCCTTACCCAGAAATGAGAACTCTGCAAGAACCTCTCACGTGCCTGTACTAATATTCCTGATGGCACTACTTAATATTTTAGGAACGAAAATCATTTATGTCTTGTTTTGAGGGAGGGAATTGGGAGGAGGAGGGGAAGAGGGAGAGAACTTCTTATAAACTAGCAGCAATTTTTCTATCTCAAAATCATTTTTTCCTTCTTGAGTTCTGCAGCTGAGAGCTGGTATTTTATCATTTCAACGTGTCATATTGTTACACTGCACAATGATGTTATGCATTGAAATGTCAGTTTCACCTAAAAATTGAAAGTTATGCCACACACCCATTTTCAGCTAATAAGATGGCTGTTAGTTCATACAGCAGATTTCCAACTCAATATGAAGAGATGAGCTTGTCTCAGTACTGTTATATGTTATTCACATAATTCAAAATACACCTAGTTTACCTTCATAAGTTTTGTATTCAACATTTCCTAGATTAAAAATTTTTAAAGCTTTTGTATTCCCTGTTTGTTTACTTAATCTGTTAAAATATTTTGTCTTTGTTCAGAATAAATGAGGGTGCTTTCTTCATGGTTGAATTGTTCTGTATTCCATAGCCTAGTAAACAGGAATATGCATCACTCCTTAATTATTTATTTCCTTGAGTTGCTTAAATGTAGAAGGTGACATTGCATGATTATGTCTCATCTAATTCTGTGTATGCTGGAAATGAGTTTCGAACATGGAAAATACTTTCCCTGGCAGCCTCCTTCATCCTTTTTCCTTTCCCTATGGCTAAGGTGTGTGAGGGAATTGGGGCAGCCCCAGCCATTTATCACTCAAATAGTCAGAGTCAAGAATTAAATCTATAGCAGTTTTTCTAAAGGGGAGTATGTAAAGCATGAAGGTTTCAGTTGTACTTCATGTTCTTAACAGTTTTTAAACTCATCCAAGGAAGAACATGAGTAACAAAGCTGCACCATTCCTCATAGATTTTATTAGACTTAGTGCTAAGAATGTGCCAATTTTGTGGATTCAATTTGGACTAGGCATTTGAATAAATTGTAAATTTATCTAATGCCTGTGAAAATTACTGCATAACTTTCTTCTAGAAATTCTATGGTGATACGGGTTACGAGTACTCGAATAACTTACTCAGTTTCATAATCTCTGAAAATCTATTTTACAGTGCTCTAATAAGGAGAGGAGAACAAATGGAGATTGTAACACAGCTCAGACTATGAATAAAAAGGTATGGATCCTCTCCTCTGCAGGCTGACTGAAAACCTGCATTTTCTCCTGGCCTTTATAACTTGGCTTTCACTATCTTTCATTTCATTAAGTAATGTCCTCTTCTATTGCATTGAGGGAATTAATTAATTTTGTTAAGATAGTAGTAGTGAACTGAAATAGAATTGCTTGCTGTATCCGAGTTCTTTTAGTAATAGAAGGTGTCTTCATTGTTTTCTTCCACAGATTTTCACCACTGCTTTTTGGGAGTGGCAGTGTCTGGAGTGGGTTCGGTGAGAAAAAACATGAGATCTACTGGTTGCATGGAGTGTTTCTGAGACTGTGTTTTGGAATGCCATGTTGCAGAAACACAAATTTCCATTCTATATTCTATTCTACTCTAGGTTTTTCTTGTCCTGAGAGTAGTCATATGTGATGCAAGGTTAAATACACACTACCAATAAGGTTGGATCTCTTCACTACTGTGGAATGCAACCAGGGCAGATCAGTCAGTAAAACTGACTGAGGTTCTTTTCAAAATTGTATACATAATGCGTGTATACATTTAGTCTGACGTTTTTGGATGGGTAACTGATCTATTTTTATATATTTTTAAAATTATGTTTATTCACTGAACTAGCTGTAGAAGTCCTTACTGAACTTTTCATGGACAAAGATACTACCAAAAATGAACAAAGCACCATGGTCTATTTCATACTGCTCAGTCTTCAGTGATGGCGGCGGGGGAAAGGAATTGTTGTTTTACAGGCAATCTTGGGTTGTGGAGGCTTTCGTTTGTTTTACATTGGAGTGAAATGTCAGCAATCTAGATTCTCTGGCACAGCCGAATGGTCCGTTTTGGCCCGTCCGTCTGCTGGAGATCCCAAACACCAGATGGGCTCCTGGGCATCTGGCGAGCTGGAGAGCAAGCTCAAGCCGCTCTACTAGCCGGCTGGGCAGCCAGAGCGCAGACCAGCGGCAAATCGAATGGTGAGTGAAAAGATAAGGCATCTGGCCAGGGAAAGGATGGTGGAGGCTGTCAGGAAGCTGGGAGCTGGGCAGCAGGATAGCTGGGCAGGAGCCAGCCATGTTCTTGGCCAGCTGGCCAGAATCCCTGCTTGCCAGCTTGATATCCCACCAGACGGTTGCTTGTCATCCCACTAAAAGTTACATGGCCATCTTTGAGGTTTAAGGGAATCGGGGGCAAAGAGGTCTTTTTCTGGATTATTTGTCTTATGTTCTTGAAAGGCTAAACAGGGCATTTTCCACCTTTTCCTCACTGCTGCCAAATTTAGAGATTTTTTTACATTTTAAAAATGGCAATTTAAGTGAATGATGTTGGCCCAGAGGCACAGCTTTAAGGAATCATCTCCATTTTAAGTCTTGTAGAACTAGGAAACTGCAAATACATTTCTGATATTAGTTCATTTTGCAGATCTAAATGCAAAAAAAAGCTTGCAAAACACAACCACAGAGAATGGCCTAAAATCACTCCTCTCTTCAAGTACTTTCTGCATGTAAATTCTGAATGTAATTTTGAAAACTCTGTCATGAAAAAATACAAATTTGCTTGACAATTGATGCAGTATTTTCATATTTCTGTTTGTTCTTTGGACAGTTCTGCTTTCTGGAAATATTTACGCAAAATCACTGGCGGGGAAATATTTGTGAGTGGTAGCTTTTCTAATAAGACCTAATGGATAGAGTGAGAAAAATCATCTTAGAAGCCCTTCTTGAGGTCTAAAATAGAATCAGTAACCTTCAAAGGTAAACACAATTTTAAATCCATTATACAGCATGATTCAGGATAAGTGTTAATTGAGTAGTCAGCAGTCCATATGCAGCTGCTTGAAGATTTGTGATGAACACACTCAAAAAAGCTGCAAACTCAGCTGAAGTGAAATCACATACACTTCCTATCTGCAGAATGGTTTTGGTAGTACTTAGCAAATTCCATTTAAGAGTTTTCTCATAATATTAGATTTAAACTCAGTCTTGTGCCTAGAGACTGCAGCTACAGCTCTACCTAGATCATTCTGTATGCATGGGAAAGGACAGAGTGAGGCGGATGGAGATTTCTTTTGAGTGTAGAACCCAAATCTTGGAGAGCTGTGGCAAGTTTGATTAATCACTCTGCATCCTACTTCATAAGTAATACTTATGGTCTGAGAATAACGGCTTTCCTTTGTCTCTACTGCAGACTAGAATATAGATATGTGGTGATGCACGCTGTGCATGCAAGGACAGCTTCTGTTTAACCTTCCACATGTGTCTGCAGGTGATGTTGAACATACGACAACCTGAAGGACAAGCAGATGCCAGACATTGCAGATCTTAGCTTTGCTGCAGTGATAGTATGAGCTTATAGGGTTAATATTATTGTTGTATTTATCATTTACTTCTTCAATTTGGTTATTATGGTGATGTGTACATTTAATAATGGGATTACTTGCAGCCTATTTGTGCTAATCAGTTCATATATTCTTCACAGGAAACAGTAAAAAAAAAAAAGAAATCTAATCCTGTTAAAATCTGGAGCCTGGCTATGCAGGTCAGTCATTTGCAGCTGACGATTCAAAACAAGTTCACTACTCCAGCATGGATGATGATAATTTTGTGTCCAGTTTGGCAGATGTGCTGGTCTAACTCGAACCATCTGCCAAAATGATTGTCATGAGCAAAACCACTCTGCTAACTTTGTCTCTGTGAGTGCCTTGGAAAGTCTTGCTCACAAGACTGGTGGATTATATGATGGGGTGCTACTCACAGCCAGAGGCTTCCACTGGAGAAGGCTCATGCTTCCGTGCACTGGCAGAGTGCAACAGAGCAGGGAAGATGCCTCAGTTGTTCTTCCCAGTAAAGAAACAATGAATAGAGTCCAGTATTAAGCCAAATGTATGTGTATGCATGTGGAATTTGTGCTCTGCAGAGTACTTCAATCTATCAAATATCTCTCTTAAGGTAAAAAGGAGGAAAAAACCTACCACTGCAGATGCAATTTATGCCTGTGCCGAGAAACAGCACAAGGGCTCTGTATATCACCTATAAATCTGAGTGACACACATGCCTTTAAGTTTTTTTGAATATTGAAAGACATATAAAAAGAGCATTAACTTGAAAGTGGAATTTGGCCAGGAACACAAGCCAATGATATTTCTGAAATATGATGCATTTTTGCTGTCATTTGGTTTTAATGCAGATGATATACTATCTGGAGGATTTCTAAATTTCAGATTAAGCTCCTTTATCAGCTGAAGTATAGTATTTTTAAAAGCAGCTACTAGATTTCATTATGTTCACTAAAGTATGTTTCAGAACTGTAATTTTAAGAGTTATTATGAAAATTCTTCAACTTTTTTTCCATGTTTGGTTTTATGATACAATTATACGTTGGCTGTGAAGTTTATTGTCATCCCACGTAATGTTTTTGTCATTTTAAAATAAGCTTGTGATTAATGTGGGAAATAAAGATATGCAAAGTAGATGAGCAAAACTGCAACAAAGTACTGATAAATCTGCATTTCTACCACATGCAAGCACATCTGTACTATTTCTGTAGTTAGATGTATATTACACATGTTGAGTTTAGGATATATTGAACACATTCATACAGTGTGTAAAATAGCACAGTATCTGGAGTTGTAAAAAACATGTTTCTGAAGATTCCATGACTACAAATTTTTTAAGAGGTGGTGGTGTAGGTGTCTGCATGTTTTTTCATGTTAAATGAAAGATATATTTTTTTCATATTCACTTAGCATGTAAATATCTTATGACTGGAAGAACTTACAAAACCAGGTTAAGTGTTTCTGTCTTGTGTGAAAATTCTCTACTGTCAAATAATTTTGTTGGGCTCAGGCTACAATGTGCTCTTTCCTTTGGACATCTGCTTGACTACCTTATTTTTTTTCATTTGTTTGTTTTCTGATTCTAGCAAGGACTTTTAAGGCCCTATCCTGATATCAAACTTAGCTAAAATTGACCAAGTCAAAATTTAAAGGAGAAATGGATGACAGATCTATGATCAGTATGACTACCTAAGCTTTTATTCTGTTTGCCTCAGCACATAGCAGACACATTAATGGTAGCTTTCACATTTCTTGAGCTGTGTCATCCAGTCCTTCTTAGCCTCTGTATCTTTGTGTACTTAGTTTCTCAGTGTGACAGTGGTTAACACAGGGAAACTGTTTTAGCTCCACTGAAAATTCATGTGGCTTAGTGTGAGGGCTTGTCTACATACAGCTTCCTGCAGACCTGTCTTCCTATTCTTCCAGTAACCCACTGACTTTAATTTCATCTTCTTTTTCTTTTTATGTTGCATTCAGAGATTGTCACCTCATTCAGTTATTGATCTTTCCTGTGTTATGCATTCACTCAACACTGCCATCCCTGCCTTAAAACAATTTCCATGAAAGAATCTTGAATCTATTGCTTTGAACTTAATTGACTTTTAAAATGAAGGAAGGAATAAAGTTCCATTTCTATTCTGGCTGGTTTTTGTTCTTCTGAGCTGAAAGGAGGAAGATAATTTTTGTCATCAAAAATGAGCAGGCACAATGCTGACCGCACACGGACGATGTTGTCAAGTGCATAGGTTATATTTTACAATTTCTTCATCCTAATGTTGCTTTTGCATACATGTTCAAAGGTACAAGTTGTTTAGGAAGTTTGGTAGTTTTTTTGTTGAATTCTCAGCTATTGCTTTGCAATTCTGTTCCGAAGGTCACACTGTGTGTCTGAAGTCCTACAGCATGTGGCGTGAGTAATTTCTCTCTTGGTCACAGTGGGGTTTCTAGGTACAGCTACCTTCTCCTAGGCTTTCCTAAAGGGAGAAGCCCAGAGCACTGCAAAGGTTAAGTGAGCTGGCCTTTGGGGCACAGCAGGAAGATTTCCAATCTGTGTTTGTCTGTTAAATTCTGTTGAAAATAGTTCTGCTCATTGCTCTTGTTAGCTTCTCATTCCCTGAAGTTTGGAAGAACTATTTGTACTTTGGGTGCAGACACTGTGTGTATTAACATGACAGACAAGCATTTAAAGTAGCTTCTGATCAGCTGTAGTGACACTGATTATATGCTCTGCCAATATCAGAAACCACAAATTTAAGAACCTTAATCTAAGTTGCTAGCCATTTTGACTATTATCCGTCCTGGTTGTACAAAGTACCATCTCGTGATCGTTTCAGCAGTTCTTCAAGTTGAGGCATTTGCTGGTCATAAATAGAGCTGTAAACGTCTAGCTGTTTTACAAATTTCTGTGGAGATAGCGCAATTCATTTATGGCAAGAAATTACGGTAGCAAAATTATATGTATGGAGTGATTGCTGTATTAGAAGGCTAAACCACTTCCTTCTTTTTAACTTTTAACTGCCTTTAGCATTCTTGTGGAAGGGACACCTGAAACAGCATGTTCTGGACTAGACTGTGGGAGTGGCAATAGCTTCCACAGCAATGATAATCTTGTACTAAAATTCACCTGACCACCCTTTGGTGGTCAGGTTTATTGATCTGCTTTGCTAGAGAGTAAGTCTGAGGTTTTCAGTCTTTTATCTGTGGTATGTGGAAATCTGTAGGCCATGTTCAAAGTTGTCAGTTGTATTAAATTTGTAGAACTAGGTTCCGCAGTTGTCTTAGAAGATATTTAGGTGTGTAAGCTGAAAAAGGTTGAAAATCGTTGCCTTACAAATGCACCAGCATGATATGAGGAGAAATGCATTGTTATTTGAGAAGAGAGCTCTCTGAGTGACTTCCTTTTCTTCTGATAGAAATCATAGAATCATTTAGGTTTGAAGTGACCCTGAAGATCAATCTAGTCCAACCGTTATCCCAGCACTGCCAAGTCCACCACTAAACTGTGTCCCTAAGCACCACATCTACATATCTTTTAAATCCCACGAGGGATGTTGACTCAACTTTTTACCGGGGAAGCCTGTTCCAGTGCTTGACAACCCTTTTGGTGAAGAAATTTTTCTAATATCCAGGCTAACCCTCCACTGGTGCAACTTGAAGCTGTTTCATCTCATCTTATCACTTGTTACTTGGGAGAAGAGACTTCCCACCTCACCACAGCCTCCTTTCAAGTTGTTGTAGAGGGCAATGAGATCTCCCCTGAGCCTCTTTTTCTCCAAGCTAAACAACCCCCCAGTTGCTTCTCATAGGACTTATTCTGAACAGGAATTACTTTATTCAGTATGCCAAACCACATCTCAACATATTTTATATATCGTAGGTGGTACCTATATTAATTCCAGTATTATGATAATGAAAAGTCGATGAAGAGGAGTGATGCAGTGAAGTGCAGCTTTCTTTTCATTTTGACCTTTGCCTGTTCAATTGATTGACATCCATAAATACAGACAGAAAAGTGACAATAATAAAATTTGAGATTATCAGAAAAAACAATGACACTAGTAATACAATATGAGCTACAAGTACACAAAACCTGCATCTTAAAGCTTATGTGATACTACCCATGACATTGGCAAAGAAGAAAGATTACTAAGAGTTAAGGACAGATTTTTTTTTTCTTCTCCTTTACTTAGTGTTGTCAATAAGTGATAATATCAGCAAAAGCTTGCCGAGTACTTTTTTAGTTATTATAAATTCATTAGTTGTGTCTGACAGTTATTCCCTGCAGTGTCTGATCAGGTGGTGAGACAGTTCATAAAATATTGAGCTTGAAGTTTAAACAAAAGATTGTATATCCCACAGAAGTGAAGGAAGTAATAATTGCTAAATATTCAGAACTATTTTTAGGACAATATAGGTATAAAAAAACCCAATGATATCACAATCTGTATAATGCAGCAAATTCAGAAAAAAAAAAAAATTCTTTTGTGAAACTGGCAAAAAATTGGAGAGTGGGAAAAGAAGTGATAGATATACCAGGAGTCACACCAGATTTACTTTACTGGAATAAGTACAAATTTAGATTCAAGGCCTTATATGGTGCTGTAGATGTTTGCTGCAGATACACACCACTATAGGACTAAAAGGTCTGCAGGAGTCTCTCTTCATAATCTACCCTGTCCTTCCTATCCCCTGCCTTAATTATTTTGTCTCCAGACTCCTTCAGGCTTCTCCCTTGTTCCTCGGTATTCCTGCCTCTTGAGATCCTTTGTTTGCTTCAGAAACCTCAAGCTCATCCAACATGCATGCACCATTTGCTTGCATCCTCAGTAAGTGCTCTGGAAGCCAAAATAAGATGGATGAGAAATAAGAAGGATACTGAAAAGGATTTAGAGTTGACTTTCAAAAAACCTTTGTAGTTTTCTCAAATCTGTCCTTTTTATGGTATCTAAACTTTTATAGAGAAGAATATGGTAAACGTTGACTCTTCTCTTTGGAAGGTCTTTTCCTGCCCTTCAGTCTTCCCCTCTCCCCACTCTTGCCCGCTATTTTAAGTTGTAGGGAACAAGACCTGGTGCTCTCATGAGGTACAAGAGGGTCACAGGGAGGTAGCTGCTAACTCTGGGGTTTAAAAGCTCTGAGACTGGGATTAAAACTGCAGAATGGATGGTTTCTTACTATTCTTCATCCTATTTCTCAGATTCTTTGCAGAAGGATGATTTCTATCCCAGCAATTATTGCCTCCAGGTTTTTTGTTTTCCAGACATAGCTCTGGAACTGCTGATGAGCCAAAATCTTCCTAGCCGCTTCCAGTAATGCAATCTGTTGTTTATATTTTAAATGATTTTAATTGTCTAATTAGCATTTAATCACCTAAACTTTGGTCTTGTCTTCTGGGTTTTGATGAGTAGTGTATATTCAGCTTTGCTCTCACTTTCCTTATGGTCTTTCTTTTCCCTACGTGTAGGCTGAAAAAGTGTTTAAAATGTGCTGAAAACTTCTGTTTCCTTTAAGGACTATTTAAGTATCTTCAGCTGCTATCCAAATTTAAAATTTAAGAGATAGTATATTTTTTGAACACATCAAAATAAGATGTGAGCTGGAAAAAATCAGCTTGTTAATGCGGTAATGTACTACTGGTAGTTTGGTCGTGGTTAAGAACTTATTAGTTTGGTTATAGTTGAAGATAAAAGAAAGAAAAAGGCTGAGAAGAAGTGTCTCCCCAAAGCCGACTGACAAGAACTAACAGGCTTTGCCTGTAGGAGGTTGCTTGAAGAAGGGTAGCTTGCCATAGAGCATGTCTGTATTTTCCAGTTATAGAATTCAATCTACTAATTCTGATAACATATTGACTGTGCATCCCATTGAGATAAAAACTATTCACATGCTGCTTTTTTGGCTGTGGACAGATAAATATCAGAGCAAAAAAAGACGTCATAAACTCAAGCAAATGTTGTTTATTGAAATAATTTTTCTGTGGTTTTTGCTTTTTTTTTCCCCCCCCCACTCTTCTTTTTCCAGATTATGCATCAGAACGTTAATCAAACTGGTGGGACCTGGCAGTTTCATCACCAATCAGTTGTGCAGAGATAACTGTATGGAAATGTCAGTCTGTGGCTGGAGCCTATGTCAGTGCTGGAAACCACTGCCCATTTGGCCAGTTAATGTACTTAAAGGGCCAGGTCACTGGGACTTATCCATTATGTCCCCAAGTCTCACAGGGCTTCCAGTTACACAGAAGAAAGGGGATGCAAAAGCTGTCTCCTGTCTGAGCTGAGTGGTGGTGCTGCCTGTAGTCCTGTACCAACTAAAACTAAAGTTGCCTGTTTCAGTTCAAGGCTATGTAAAATAATTTGCCTTTAGTTTAGAATGATGTACTTGGGTTTAGACCAAAAGTGCTCAGAGAGGGAAGCTCACCCAGTTACTGTTACACTTGGCTAGAACGCAGTGAGAGCCGAGTCCCTGGCCTGTCTCTCCATCCCTGTCTCTGTTTCTCGTTCACTCCATCTCTCGTTCTCTCAATTTCCCGTTCTCTCCATCTCTCATTCACTCCCTCTCGCATTCCCTCCCAACAGATGCCTGCATTTGAGTGGTCTGCACTGCAGAGCAAGAGACTTACCAGCCTGGAGATCAAACTGTTCATTGCACATTGAATTTAGGCATTACAGTGTCTATGTTGCTGTGACCATTCTTTGATGCAAGGGATATTTGCTGTTATTAAGAAAATCATAAAGTCTGTAAGAGCCTAAGAACATTGATTTTTAGTTGAATGAGCTAGCAAAACATGGCAAAACAATGGAGTATCTAGTCAAATATACTGAAAGCTGTTATGCAATGGTTAAGGCCAATGTTATTTCACTACCTGTAATAGCAATTGCAGTCTGCAGTCATTATCTCAGTGGAATAACTCACTTGATACTCAGTATAATTGGTTATTGGTCATAAGCTTTAGCGTAAACTACCACTCTAAAAGCTTCTAGAAGAAAGATATTGTTGACAGTTGCTGGGCAACTTACTATTAAATTCAAATAACCCATGAAAGCAAAAAAAGAAATGATAAAACATATTTACTAAATGAGAATAAGAAGGGTGCTGATTAAAGGTTATGACTGTCAAATCTGATAAGCTTTACTCAGGGACAGGCCCTGTCTTAGTCATACTGGAGTGAATCAATTGAAGTAAGAAGAGGAACTTTGAATTAAAATCAGTGCAAGGATTTGATTTCTCAATGTTTAGCTGTAAGAACTAACACTGCTGGCCTGTTTACATATTGTCTGGGATTCTGTTTTGTAAGGTGTAATTTTGAAAGGCATGGAAAATAGTGAAATTTGTCTTATACTCCAGAACATGTCTTAGACTCTACTGCTTATAATGATTTTTTTAAAAGGTGGATATCAGAATATATTATAGATTAAATCCCAGTATTAAAAGCAGTAGGTGAAAATAAGAAAAGCAGAATGCATTGCAGCATCCATCGTGGACATCTGTATGCAAACATAGAGATGCTACCTAGAATAATATATTGGTATCAAAATGGTGGTAGGAACATATGGTCTTATTATCATTTTAGAGCTGATTGTAGACAGAGAAGTTTCCTTTAATGCAGACAAAGACATTTAAATGAATCAGTAGATTTAGTCTTAGCACAAAAACTCAATCTTAACACAACATTTGGAGCTTAATCATCTCTCCTAGTGATTTGGAGTTCAATAGCCAGATACATTTTGTACAAATTTCACATTTCATTATACATTATTAAAGATAACTAGATTTTTTTTTTCCTTTAATGCTGGCAAAGCTTTTCCCTATTCACAAACTTTAGCTTTTTTTTAATTTATTTTATTTTAGGCTGCTGCATGAATGCCCAAGTTATCTGTATTGGAATAGAATTCAAGTTCTGTCCCTAGCTTTGTACCTACAGATGGCCTCTTAATCTGTAGGTCCACTGTGTCACACCCTTCCCAGTGGTCAAATATTGCGATGAAAACACTTAGATCCTGTGACTAATATTTATTCCAAAAGTCTCAGTATCTGGTTAGCCATCTGGGTTTTGTTTATCCTAAAGTTTATGGCATGGTTTATATCTAGGTTCAGTATATGAATTCCAGTGTAGACTTGCAAAGGTTTGAAATTGAATTGCCATTTTGGGGATGAGAGGGAAGGAGGAGAGGAACTCCAAAATACAAGAACAGAATACCTATGTTGCGGGTTCGATTCCCGTTCGGTCCACATGTGTTGCCTGATCTAGTCAAGAGGTGGCATCCCTGGCGACAGGGAGGCTGGATTAAAATGATCTCTAAGGTCCCTTCCAGCCTAGGCCATTCTATGATTCTATGATATATGTACTTCAGCTGAGAAAGCATATCATGCTAGACTGCACTGTAGGCAATGGAGTCTTCTCAGGCTCTTGTAGTTCTATTTCACATTTTTTTTTCCTCCAAGTCTTTCTTAAAAACAGTTTTGTTTTTTTTTTTCCCCTGTATGCAGCTAGATCTGTGGTTAAATAAGACAAGTAGTACCTTTTATTTTGACCCCAGGTATGTTTTGTTTCTTTGAGTCCCTTGAGTATTTATGTTCTGACACTATCTGACATTCTTGCTTTATCCCTTGCAAAAGTGAATTTCATCAGATACCTGTGAAGCGGTAAGAGGAAACTGATTTTACTCCTTGTGTTGCCTTTTTGTTTCTCTTCCTACATGCTAGCCAAATACTGATAGCTTTTAACTGGCTTCTTGGTAGTCTATGCATATACTTAGAGACATTTGCATCACTTCCCTCCCACTGTAGTAAAAAGAAACTTAGAGCAGGATGATAACACTAGAAATTAAAAAAACCAAACCAAAATATTTCAAAAGCATCTAGTATGCAATGAAGATTTAAATATCATATAGCATATATAAGTGTAGTACAGCTCGGTTTCTTCATTTTCCTTCCTCCATCAAGTTGAGGAACAGTTTATTAGAAAGGAAGCAACATGTGTAAAACTTGGTAATGCAGTCAGATGTCAATGCATGAGCTGGATAAAAAGAACAGCCCTGTGAGTATACTTACAAGTAAATGAAAATAAGAACATTGTGTGATTTTAACCAAGATGGTTATTTTAGATTCTTGAGATCTGCGGAAATTGCAATGGGAGATAATACTGCTCCAAATCGTGTCATCTTTCATTCAGAATGTGTTGTTAATTAAAGAAGCACTTGTTGGACTGTATTTACTGTTATGTCAGCATTTCATGTGAGCATGTTCTATTTAAACAAATTATTTCATGACTGAAAACTGCAGCCTGATTGTATTTTTAATGTGGTTTTGACAAAAATATTTTGGCTATTACTGTTTGTTGAAGCATAATACACACTTTTTACAAACTTGTTATATTCAGGGCCAGAAGGGCACTTTGGATCATACAGTCCAGTACTGTCTTCTCTCACTCAAATATTTCTGCATCTAACCTGTAAACTCTGGTTTTATCTTCTAGAAAATATTTTAAAAGACGTAAGGAATTCACCCAGACAGTCACCTCGGAGATTACTCAGAAATAAAGAAAATAATTACTTAATTTAAAAAGTTAGTCTTCTAGCCTTTGTATCGTGCAGTTTGGTTGCTTATGTGCTTGTAGGCTTTTTACTTGCCAACACTCTTTATTTCACTTGTTTGCACATCCAGATTCAAACAACACATACTCCAGATATGAATTATCATTCCAATTCTTATATCTTCCTTCCAGGCACATGCCCCCTTTTAAGGTTTGCTCTTATTATTCTTAAAAGTTGTATGTCCAACCTTGAGACAGTATGACAGAAATGATCCAGCTTAGTGATTCTCAAATAGATACAAAAATATTTGTCAGCAATAACCAAGGGAAATCATATTTCTGGCTGCATGTTCTCCACTATGCTTTTAGTTGCAGGGAAGGAGGGAAGAAATGAGAAGAGCCAGGAGATCAATACCTGGCTCCAAGTCTGGTGTCACTATCAGAATTTTAAGGTTTTTGGTCATGTGTTGGTCTACATGACACCAAGGCTGCTTGCAACACAGGGGGTACACATGTTGCAAAGAGGGAGAAGGATCTTTGCACGGGAGATAGCAGGGCTCATGGAAGAGGGGAAAGGGATAAAACCAGGTTCTCCATAGATAAGCCTAGGGGTGGCATGCCAATGTTTGAGGCATGCTGTGCTAGCGAGGTCCTTTAGTCTGCCATCTCAGTGGAGGCAGGGGATGGAGATCCGTGCAGCACCAAAGAGACAGAGGTTATTGATGTGTTCAAAACCATGGAAGTGCCTGAGAATGATCTAGGCAGGAATTAGGATTTCTCCTAACCGAAGAGTAATGGATGCTGTGTTGGATGGCTATAAACTCTTCAGAAAGGATAGGCTGGCTCAAAGTTGTAATTTTGAAATTCTTTATAACTTTTCTGAACATACCAGATGATTGTCCAGCACTAGATATTTAGCCTGGCACCACCTTGGCTGGTGGGAGAATTACTGATTCCCAAATAAAGAAGTCTTTTTATTGCTTGACTCTGTTTCAAAATGCATTTTCATGGTTATACACTCATTTTTTTAAATTATTTTTTTAGCATGAATTTGCAAGAAAACAGGTTAATTTGTGGATCCCTGCAAACATGACAGAACAGAACACTTAAGTGAGCAAAGTAGCTTTTTTTTTGTTTTGTTATCTTTTTACCTTTGGTAGACCTCAACTCCAGGACTTTTGTTGTATGAGTTCAGGCTCCAACAGCACTGCACAGGATCTGGCCTTTTGTTTAGCATTAACTGAGGATGATACATATGATTCTCTCTACCCAACACCTGACTGGAGGGATTTTTCTGGAAGATTACTGAGATGGATACTGCTTTACCTCTATGTTATTCCCAAGAAATTTATCTGTCACATTATGGAATCGATACTCCACATTTATCATTTGTGGAACTGGACGAGAGCCACCCATGGGCATCTGTATGCACTTGTTACTGCTGACAGGTACTTACCTCTCAAGAGGCTATCAAGTCTCACATTGTGACTAAATAAATACAAGGGAGGTCAGAAATGCTCAATCATTAGCACTTAATTTATATTAGAGTATGCTTGAAGGTAAAATAATTTTTTAGTAGAAGATGCTGTCTGGATCTGGCTGAACATAAGACAACATGAGGCCATTTAGTTGAGTAGCTCAAGGATTTAAGAGTGTCATCTTCTGATCAAGCAATTAATTCTGCTCATGAGCTTCTCCCAAACACTGTCTCTTGACCAGGGTCAGTCCAGAGGCTTGGAAGGCATCAGTGTGCTCCTGAATGCCATTGCAATGCAAGCTGTGATGTCTAGTGTGGCGTTGAGTGGCTGAAGTAACTGTGGAGTGGGGCATGAACTCCCTCGTGCAGGTGCAGCAAGTTTCATGTTTTTGGCATCTGTTGTCCTTACCGCGTCTGCTGAGTGTGGTCATGCTGGCACGCAGCTAGATGGGTAACCTTCACCTCTGGTCTCCTGTGGACCTGATCACATGTAGGTGGTCACATCCCTTCCTGCCACTAAGCAAGTTATGTTTTTGACCTTTCTGGAAAACTTGGATACTGCTAGGCTAGTAAGACACTCCATATAAATAAGAAATTGTTGAGATTTACAACCAGTATTCATATATTGAATCCAGTATATTGCACCTGAAAGGAAGTTAACTTGTATTTGGGCTTGGACATATCCATCGTGGCCTCACATGTTCGTTTTTATCTTCCCTTGGTAGTTTGTTTTAATAGTTAATCATGTGTTTTTACAAAGTGTATATCTTTTTTGGTTTGTTTTGTTTTAATTCTTCTTTTTCAAACTGCTAGCTGCTTCTCTTGACACATTTGGGAGCACTGTAGTACTCAAGATTCCCCTGTGAAATGTAATTTTCTGTCATGTAAAGTGAGGTGCTTAAGGAACTCTATTTAGCCTATGGTTTTTGCAACATCGTCTTTGTAGTGTGGAACCTGTTACAATAGCATTTGAATGGTGGTCCCACATATTTTTGTGCTCTTACCCACTATCTTGGTTGTATATAATTAATCTTGTTTCCCACAGTACTGCACTTGACTCTGCATTCAGTGACTTGTCTTCTGTAATCTCCAGATTCTTTTCAGAATTACAGATCTCCTGTTCGTAAGTGTAGCATGAATGCCTTGTTTGCAGATGAATGACTTATGGCCTATGTTGCATCAGTAATTAAATAGATTAAACTGTCATAAGTCTTGCAAGAAGGCTGCTAAAAAATCCCTCATTTACTTACCATGACTTACTGCCTTATTCCATCTTGAAAAATCTGTCAGATTAATGATGTTATATATCACAACAGTTCCTAAAGGGGCAAACAAAAATGAGTTCCCCTTTTTGTTAGGTAGTATATAAATGCAGCTTGATTTCCCCGAAGAGTTTATTGCAGAAATAGACTGCTACAGGAGGGGTTGAAGCATCATACAAAAAGTATTAGTGCATAAGAGTGAGGAGATTATAATTGTTACAGAATGTAATTAGGAAAGATGAGGGTTTATGGGAAAAAAAGTCTGAGAAATTCCAGGTAGAGGAGAAAAAGGTAATATGATACAGACTTAAATTTCTAAAAATTTCCCAGAATTCTGATATTGTAGTTAAAGTTATCCTCAATTGACTATTTTAAGGAATTTGTGAGGATTTCTTGACCATTAATAAGTGTATTAATCTGATCTGCTAAGATTACTGATATCCTAACCCATTAATTTCCACATGTGTATACTGTATCACTTAACATCAGTCTAACTACATATCTCCTAAACAGTCTCTGACAAATTATGTTGGCCCTCCTAGATCATCTATATTTCTCATGTCCCTGAAAAAGAGATCCATTTGCACACATATGCATAGTTTATGTATTATCCATATGCTATCTTTCTGTCCTCTCTTAGTGTAAGTTCAAAAGCACAGTGCTGAAGTTTGTAGATTATTCAACATTCCTTGCAACTTACAGAAAGCTGAAGCGTTAATGATTGCTTTTCCATTTTACAACTTATATGCAGATCTGTATTATCGTAACTCCTATATGTAACTAAGAAGGAACAAGTTCAATACACATGAATTGCTATAACATATCTAAACAATTATTGTCTGTGCTAACAGGCATATAAAAAAGTGTACTGAAATAAAAGATTATTTAATTTATTAATAAAATATTATTTAAACCATTCTGGCTTCTTGAACTGAACTAACAAACTGAAGGGAATTGCAAGCTGAGGATGGCTTTCAGGTGTGCCATATATTTATATTTACAGTGCCTGAGACTTTACTTGGTATTTCTGCAGTTTACAAAGCCATTCTCAGCTGATGTTTACTATTCTGAAGATCAGGAAGACTGAAGAAAATATAATCATAAAATTTTTCTGCAATATGTATCTTTTCAGTCAACCTTATCTTCTCCGAGTGTGCAAGTAGATGGGAGAAGATAGTTCCTGTGCTATGGATGAAAGAAACTGAAAGCAGTAATCCATGTCAAAATATTCCTAGCCTTTAGAGGCACTAATACAGGTGTTTATTTAAGCAGAATCTGTATCTCAGTGTTGTAAGAGACTGGTTAAAATATTGAACTGTATTATCCAGTAATGTAATGATGCACAGCACTTTGATAATTTCTTTGTAGTACTGCAGTATTTTTTTCACAAGCTAAATAGTATTAAGACGTACTTAGATGCAAAATCATCACTGCAGAACAGTGGGTATTTCTAATTCTTTTAAGTCTGATTTGGATTACTGACCTGTTATGGTACTGGGAAATGGTTTAAGGAAGTGTGCTATAGAAGTTCCACATAGAATACCTGTGTTTTAAGTCAGATACTCCATTGCTTGTGATTCTTCAAAGCATAAGGACATTTAGGACAGCGTTTACATTGTTTATTTTCAGTCAAGGAATTTTATTGCTCAGATAAGCACATATTTTTCTACAGGATGAGGATATTTTTAAGGTTGTATCTAAGGATATTTTTCTATCATCAATCAAAAGAAGTGGGGGCTTTCTCAGCCTGCGGATCAATGGTAGTCTGGATGATATTGGAGGTGGTTTGTGAAGCATGTGTGTTTATAACTTTTGCTGGAGATTGTAGCTGATAAATACTGAGTTGCAGTTGCACAGGTACAGTCTTGAGCATAAAAAAGGAATCAAGATTAGCTGGTAACATGACTGCAAATCCTTTAATCATTAACTTGGATAAAATGCATATATCATAGCACTAGTAATTAATAATTTTCTTGGCTGGGAGGATTTAAATAATCTCAGTTTTTTGTGTTGACATTAAAATGTGTAAATATTGCAATGATGATTGTAAATCACAGCAAAATACATGTTGATAGTTTTCTTTAATTTCAGTTAATTATTTCTATGAGCAATTTCAAATGGTAATGACATACTGTTGAGAAAGAAGGATTAAAAATTGTTTCTCGTGTCAGACATGATAATGACAAGGTATCCAAAGGTCAAGAAGAGTGCTGGATATATTAATATGTGAAGGTAGGCATAACCTAAACTGCTACATAAGCGTTGTCCAACTGATGAGAGAATATTCCTCTCTGAGTGAGGCACAACCTATAGGCTTCAAAAGGCTGATATAATCATTAAAGTTTACATCTAGAAGAGCACTGGGAGATCATGTAATTCTTAAGTCTTTTCTGAAAAAATTCTACAAGTTTGGAAACACTCTGCTGATTTTATTAATTCTTAAGAAGAGCATAATAATATTCTATTATTACTGGTTACTGTGTAGAGAGAGTAGTAATTGGAATATTGTACTGTTGCCTAGCATGTTGCTTTCTCTCTATATCTCACACGAAAAAGACAAAAGATGCCTACAATGGTAGTATGTTACAGATAGCAATAATGTGCAAAAGAAAAGCGAGGTAAGAACTAAATAAGTCTTTCCTAATCTAACAAAGTTGCCCTTTTTATGAGTAAGAGGAGGTTGAGGAGTAGGACCGGGGATTCTGTGTTGAATTATTATTTCATCATACCATGATAAATTCCTTAATCCTTTGCACTGTTTCTTATAGAAAGATCAATTTTCTTTCCTATTCATATTCTCTCTTCAAGTCTTTTCCTTATGATCATCCAATTCCAGGCTTACTTCTGAAATCTTCCAGTTAAATATTTTGGGTATTCTTTATAAAGCCAGTGAGATATGAACAAATTTGTGGAGTAAGTTTTCTTTGTAATCCAGAATTTGGATTGTTATTTGAATAGCCATGTATAGATCATAGTGAAATTTGTTATTCATAATAATTGGTGCCTCAGATAAATTAGCTTTTCTTTCAAACCAGCTAAAGTGAAAGCCGTCAAATGTATAATGTTTATTATTATATATATGATATATAAATATTTCATCTTTAAATTGTCACAGTGTGATAATGCTTCCCATGTTGCAAACCGAAATGGACTCGCAACATCACCCTGTGATCTGCAAAAGGTGTTTGAAAAGCAAAATAAGACTTAGGCAGAAGCAGAAGCTACAACACTATGTCTTTGCTTTTGCTCAAAAGGGGGCAGACTGTATAATTTGTAAAAATCTTAGCACTTTTCTAATGGCAATCATTACATGGCGATAAAGGTGCAAACATTCTAAGCCTTGTTTTACAGTTCACTCTTATAGAGCTATAGGACCATATTACTAACTTGATGCAGATATATTTTGTCATGGTTGCTCTAATGCAAGTTGTTGTAGTACACATTTTAAGAGAGGATTTCAAATAGAGTTTGCGTTCTTAAAATACCAGGCAGCTCTTGAGTTTTGCATTGCTAAAGAATATTCTCGGGAAAATATTTAATATGTTTGTTTCAGTTTTATTTTCTTTGCTCATCATTTGCTGTAGACCAATATCAGAGGAGGATACAGCTGAATGGATTTTTTGTCAAGGCAGTATGGCTTCTCTTATTTATCTTCAAAAGTTTGAGTGTTGTGTTTTGGTTTGGTTTTTTTACTGAATTATTAAACTTTCTATAGTTCAAAATCCCCCCTCCACTTTCCCAAAACTTGTAAAAAGTGACATGCTTGTTCTTTAAGAAAATATATTCGTGACAATCAGGTTGACACAAAATTATGTGGTACTTCAGCTAATCTGCTGCTGCATACAGTTTTCTAATTGCCTTTGTCGCTCTTTGCAGTATTTATTATGCTTCAGATGTTGTATTATGAACATAATCTACATGTCTATTCCTCTTTTCACAAGAAATGACTGCTTTACAGAACGTGATTACCTGCAATTTCTACTAATTTTTTTTTTAAATGTGTGATTTACCTTTTTTAATTAGAATTCCATTTAAAAAAACCACAGAAAGCAAAAGAAAAATATGTTTGACTTCAGAGAATAATAATAGAACAGAAAGTAGTCAACCCACTGTAGCAGAGCATGACTGGAGTCAGCCAAAGGTGCATGTTAGAAAGGAATAGGTATGTGCCATTTCTCTTATGAGACACTGGAATTGACGATGTGCCAGTTTCCCAAACAACTGAACCTCCCCCCACCTTGAATTTACCATGTAAATTGAAAGCCTTGCCTTTGTTAATCTTCCTTAGACAGCTAACACTAGTTATAATTAAATATCACCTTTATTTTCAACTTTAGTATTCATATTCTTCCAGCATTTTCTACATCTGCTTTTAAATTCTAGCAGTGTGAATGTCAGTAGAATCAGGATGTTTTTTTCTAGGGCTTTTAGGATACTCAACCCTCCTCATCTTCTCTTCAGGAGGGAAGCAGATGGCTTCAGAAATTCCCCTGAACTGGAATCAACATGTTGTGAATAGCACTGTGATCTTACTAAGACTTACTCATGTGCTTAAAGGCACTGAGCTCAGTGTGGCAACCGATGAATTTGAAATTAAGCATGTGAACAAGCTTTTGCAGCAGTAGACTCTTAAACCAGGACAGGAATGCTGAAACCAGAGGAGAATGGAGGATGACATTTGCATTCTTGTTTTAATTTGAAAAAGATAAAACTCAATCTTTTATTCTCCAGATTAATAACTGTACAAAGAACAATTCCACTATTGGTCTCCCTGTGTTTCTTTACGTGGTTCACCTTCATGATTACCATGTTACATACTAATAAATCATGGAAATTGCTTATTCTGATAATATACACAGCTTTGCAAATTCTTTTTGGAATTACAGTTTAGAAAAAAAATGATCCTAATGCTGTTTGTTTGGAATTGGCTGTTGAATGCTTGGGAGCCTTTTGTAACCATAAAAAATTACAATGATACTCACTAGGGAGGATTTATGAAAGGTGATCATGTAAGATAATTTTCGCAGAGGAAAATACTGAAAGAAGTTTATAAAAAAGAGCAACAGACTGCAATATGTAATTCTCTTAAGCAATAATAAATTGCCCATATAGAATTAATCATCTCCAGACATTTCTTTTAAAAGACTTGAAAAGAACTAATTAATGTAGCACATTTCAAGCTAAGCAAATTGCAATGATAAATGGGATTACTGGAAGCTATAAATGCAATTCGTAACTGAAGGAAAAGAGCAAAACATCATTCAGAACATTAAGGAATGCAATTAAGCAAAACATTTGAAAGTACTTAATTACATCTGCAGAGGATAGTTAAGTGAGATCTGGTGCCTTGCATTAGTAGTGATATCAAACCTTCAGAAGATTACTTAAGCGTAAAGTAAGTAGACCATTTGCTGTCAGGATAATATCTGATTTGACATGCAAGAAAAATATTCCTTTATTTATGAATTGTGCACACACCTGAAATCCAGACAGATTCTTAGTAACAACAAAGTTTGGATTACAAGAATAAAAACCAGGTAAGTAGTAAATATGCACTTTCTTGTTGGTCCAGATGTTTTTGGTGGAATGAATGTGCACAAAAATAAAAAATACGCATGAAAATGAGGTGGACTGTAAATCAACTGGAGCTTAATTCTGCAAATTGCGAAACTATGTGGTCCTAATTAAGCAAACTTCTTACAAATTTGTACTCTTTCATCGATTTCACTTCCCTTGTTATAACATTCTTCATCAGAGTTTGAACCTAGGACATTAGTCTAATGGATGAAACTCCTATAGGCAGGTATTAAATCATGCACTCTCTCTTTCACAGACAAGTAAGAGCTATCTTTGTGAAAGCACCAGGGAGTGAATGGTGTGGACTGGTATGGCTGGTATGGACTGACTCATGTTCATGCCGTTCAGGACAGGCATCCTCTGGGGTGGAAGGTCAGTGCTGAGCATGGGTGTCAACTGGGAGAGCGGAAGAGCTCTGTGTTTCCTGCATCTCTGCTGCTTGTGAGGAACAAGCCTTGGAGAGAGCCATAAGTTCCACCACACCTGTGTTTCCTCCTGGAAGAAGGTATTTTGATCTCCCTGTACAGGAACTCAGGAGCAAAGTAGGAAGCATCTGAGGACAAAGCAAGCACACTGTCTGGCTAGACTTTCCTTGCCTACCATAAGCATATTCCTAATGAATAGGGTGGCTGTAGGACGTTGTTCCTTGCTCCACTTTTCCTCTTCTTCTTGACCTGTTTCCTGGTAGTTGCTATGATTTCAGCAATGAGGCTTGGGGGAGTGTCACGACTGAGGTACTAACAGACATCTACACAGTCCCCAGTCTGGATTCATTGCTCAGAAACTGGATTGTCAAATCCAAAGGCATGTCCCTTCAACTTTCTGAAATAGTAAAGCTTCACTTAAAAATGATGCCTATCCAAAATTTTGCTGACACATTTTGAATATCTGATATATATGTGTGTGTATTCTATAGCTGTCTTCTCATTGCTAGTGGTATGAGTGGCCTATTGTTGAACGATTAACAAAATCACAAGTAAGGGTATTACTCGATTTCCTTGCAACCCAAAAATTCATCTACAATTGGTTTTATTGCACTACCAAGCAAGTTGTGCAGTTACCAATGAGTGTTTTAATAGTTGATGTTTATATCTCCATAGCTTTCAGTGCACAATTGTTTTAATATCTTTTGGTGAATAACTAATATAACTGCTTTTATGGGTCTGTTTCATTGATCACATGGATAACATTACCATTCTTACTGTTGGTGCCAGGGCAAAACTCTGCTGAATAAGATGAAGTCTTTGTTTAATGTAATATATAAAAGCTTTTTTATTTAATTTTACTACTTCTTCATAGAACTTGTTGTGACCTGTGCTTATATTGCATTTTATACTCTGCTGCAAATGTTAAAATTGAATGAGTAAAATAAAAGGGAAACTAATTGAAAAATAGGCTATCTCAGAAGTACAGCTGGTGAAATAACATTGTAAAACTAAAGACTATTCAAAGGAGTTATAAATATTACAGAAAAAAAATCAAAGATTACATTAATAGAGGAAACTTCCAGTTGAGAATACTAGCATTTGATCAAACAGTTCAGGAAAGGAGAAAAAGTTTCTGTATTTCTTATCTGTGTATATGTAGGTTTTTGCTGCTCTCACCTCAAAGAAAACTTCCACAGGAGTTTGGTAAAAATGACTTAAGTTATGTAAAAAGTCTAATACAATAATTTAGTGAGGAATTTGAATGAGATTTTATAATCCTAAAATGAAAGGAGAAACCAGCATGGCTTTCTTCTTTTCTGAGAAGCCAATTTTCATGACCAAGTGTATAGTCCCTCTCTGTGACTGTTCGTGACTAACCCTTGGATGCCACATAACTCTATGTCAGTGCTCTGATCTGCCTTTCTGAGACCTTTTTATACCTCCCAACTGCTTTGATATTAGATTTCTCAGATCACTTCTCACTGCAGCAGCTTCTTAGAGATGAGGGCTTAAGATGTGCCAACACCTTATAATATTGCCCGGTTTTTCTCTTGTGCTTCGGTATTTCAGCTGCACTGTACTGGATAACTGTTCTGGAGCACACAGAACTAAAAACCATGCTTTTCCTGGTCATTTTTAAGTCTATTCAATTCCCCACTCGAATTTGAAGCATGGCAATCTAGTTTGTGGTTTGTAGAGAGGGGAGAGAAACAGTAGGGCTTTACAGCACCTCCCTTGACTGGTGTTGGACACCGAGCTCTCAGGGGCTTTACAGCTCTGCCCCTGCAGTTCTCAACAAATTCTCCTTTAGAGGAAAACTTACGATAAGGTCACAGAGAAGCTCATCTACCAGTACAGGTGGTTGGAGAACTTGTCTAGACAGCTACAGGGCTAGATCCAGGACTCTGCTTCAGTAGCGATGAAACAGTGTTTTTTTAATTCAAAAAAAACCCAACTGCACCCCATCCCCCCAAAAAAGAGAGAAGGTATTGATTTCATTAGCTCTTTTGAGCTAGATTGGAAAGGAAATGTGATTTTGTACAGATTTCCTCTGCCTAAAATGCAGTAAGTTACAATATTCTTCCTAATACAAACATAGTGACTGGCCTAACAGCATAAAAAAATTCTTCACTTCTGTTGGAAGGTGACAGATTTAGAAAAGAGTAAAAATAAAGGCTGTGAAAATTGTAAGCTGTTCAACATCCAGAATTCCAAGTATGAGAGGCTCTATCCTAGGATAAGCCTTAGCAACAAATGAGATTAATCTGCATTTCCCCCCACCTTTTCTTTTTAGAAAGGCAATTTGCAAATTCTCTGCATGAATAATCTCTCCTGTTTGCTAATACTTATTGCTTCAGGTATGACTAGAAGTTTACCAAAAAGCTGGATATGTAAAGGTTTAGCCATTTCCAGGAATGGTTAGCTGAAGAAAAGTATGTAAAATTTCAGAAATATGATGTTAGCAGTGACAAGTTACTTCAGTTGTATTGAGGTGATCATCAAAGGAAGACAACTGCTGCTGCTTTAGGAGCTCAGAGAGTTTTTGTAAGCATTGCACGTCCTCAGAGTTGGTTACACATTAAAAACGATGTTTTCAGGAGGATTCTGGATCTAGTGCATGGGATCAAACTGGGACAAGATCACAGGCTGTAATGTAGTACCACAGGCTGTAATGTAGTATCCCTGACCTACATAAGAGCAGGTGGGATCTACATAGACATAGGTAACTCAGATTCTGAGCGTGGTAAAACTTCAATGTTAATTAATCCTGCCTCAGAAAGACTTTTTTTATTGTAGTGACTTAGCTTTTCTCAACCCTTCATACTCTGGGGTATTGACACGTTTGCACATTTTTTCCACTTTTTCAAAAGAGTAATGGAAAAATGTGTAAACCTTCAAGGGCTTTTGACATAAGCTGCAAAGCCCAGAAAATCAGGGCTGTATCAGTAGGCTAAGTTCAAAATGCTACTGTGTGACTATTGCCACAGTAGATATTACACTAGGTAAAATATTTGAATGAGTACTGCTGTGGATGCATCTAATAGGATCCACTATGTAAACTACGCGTTTGTTTTTGTCTGACTCAGCATAGGGCTCTCTGTACTTATTTGGAACTGGAGTAAAAACGGATGGCAGACTTAAGTTTTATATTTCAATTTACGTGAAGCAAGCAGATGGGAGCAAAGTAGATGATTTCTTTTAATGATTTAGTTCGCTAATTTGTCCCGGATTTGTTTGTCCCCTTAACTTTTTAAGAAACTGCAAATATTTTCCCTTTGTGCAATCAAGAGTACTGTAAGTGGTAGTTGGATCAACCTGGTATTTCTCTAAATTTTGTCTTTAATACCAGCTATCCCTAGCAAAAAATTTATTCTCTCCTGCAGTTGCATTTACAGAACAAGAGTTTAGCTGTCGGCTTTGTCTAGCTGGCATTATAATTCACAGCCAGTCAGCATATTAGTGTTTCAGTTTCCTATTTAAAGTCATAGCAAAACACACATAATTGTAATGGGCTGAAAGTTTTATGTTTCAACAATAATGTTTTGTAATGCCTAACTAACACTGATTAGTCTCTCAAAAGAGATCATTTACATGCAAAGAAATTGCCAATATTAAGTTGGATACTTTCCCATAATGGAGAGAGACCTTCAAAATTCGTCCTTTCATCCAAAGCCTCAAGCGGGTATTCTGTCTGGCTTTCCTTTATGGCCCTTCCTTTGTTCATCATTATGTTTGGTTTTCTTCCTCTCTACTCATTCAGTTAAAGACAGGCTGTTAGTCTTTCTTCTGTTCTGCTTTCCCCCCGTTGCCCTTTTCTGGTGTGCCCATCCCTCACTGTCTTAACCCATGCTGCTGCTTCTCGATCAGTCAGATTATATGTAACTCTGTACTAGTTTGCCTCTTCACTTTAGTACATACTCTGCCCTCTTTGCTCTCTAGTTATGCCTATTCTTCTCTTTCTTCACTGAGTATAAGATCTTGAGCAGGTACTATTGTACACGCTAGAGTACTTGAGTCCAGCCTGCTCTTGAAGCAAGTGCTAAGATCTTCCCAATTCCACAAGACATTCCTGAAATAAAAAAAAAGCCACTATCCAGTCAATGTGCTGACTTTTTTTTACCTTGCTTGTTCTTTCTTCAGCATATCAAACTTAAAGCCCTTTGGGAAAGGAACCTCTTCTCTCGAGACTACTTTCTTAGCACCGTGTACATTTGCAGTGCTCTAGACATTAACGTGTGTTTTGCTAAACATGATGCTTATCTTGCCAGAATTAAGTCAGTATTGTCAAAGGTTGTAATGTAAGAGGTAAATTAAAAATATATATGTGTTTCAAGCTGCAGTGCTCCTCATCATTAAGGGAGGAACAAGTTCTGAATATTTGTTAACGTTATGGGTTTGAGTACACAGTTGTATTCCAACAGAAAACCAAACACAAAGGAACTTGTCAAGATGAAGTATGTGACCTGGAATACAAAGGCAAACACCAATAGCCAACCATTTTTTAAAACATTATCTAGTCCAGGTGAAATGTATCAGGCTGAAAGATGTAAAATGAGATTTCCTATCCGTATCTTTTTTCTGGCACAAGCAGGTGTTTAGTTCTTTGGCAAGAAGAATTTATGATGGCTATTGGACCTCTACTGCCTGCACTAAGGTGGCTAACGGTTTTAACAATAATGTGTTGGCCCAGTCAGTAGGAAATCTCAGGCAACCACACCATCACTAGTTAAATCAGTAAGCAGTTTTGGTTTTAAACAGGAAGGTGTGATATAGAACCACTTCCACATTGAGCATGTGGACAAGCCATGACAAAGTAGCAACAAATACATGTTTTCTCTATAACACATCTTCTAGCAATTTGTCTTGATACCTAGTGATGTATTCAGGGTGTCACAGCTCTGCCTGATGCTGTCATGAATAGGATGAATGTTATTTCTGTATGCTGTGCGAGAATGCTTTTGATTTTTTCAAATCAATGTCTGCTTAAGAACGAATCAGAAGGAAATGGAAATAAGAAAAAAAAACGAGCAAAAGCCAGCTATTAATTACATTTAGCACTGCTTTGTGAAGATGATATTTTGTCTCTTTTGAATAAGAAAGATTTTTGCAATTACTTTTTTGGTTTTGAATTCCCTTTCAGGAGCCCTACTTGCAATAACTGCATTTATTGCAAGCATTATTAATGGGATGTTATTAGAACAGCTGATTATCATAAGCTTTTTTTCCTTTAAGTGATATGAGTTGGATCTTTCCCACTGTTACCCTGTTGTCAGCCTGGAATAATGAATGAAGCTTATTTCTTTCTCACCTTACAGTAACTGCGTGTGTATACGTTTCATTGGGGTATGCTGCAAATCTGATTTATTTTGGCTGATAATACTATTTACTTTATTAGTACGTAAGAGGGTTTCTGTGACATCTTTTAAGTGTGATTTCTTTCTTTTTGCATTCCTTCCTTTCTTCTGTCCTTTTACCGTTTTCTTGGAAAAAAGAAACCAAACTCTTGTGTCAAGTCACTTGTTCATTTTTGTCGTTCTAGTGGTATGTTTCTGCCCTTGTTAAAGTCATTGGCAAAGCAGCAATTGATTTCAGATCCACAGGATGTGAAGCTGATGCTGAACTTGTCCTGAAGTTTGTCTGACTCCTCATCTGCTACTGCTAGGACCGAGTCTAGCTAAACATTCAAGCACCTCGTTTTGTGCTTGGCTCTCCATCTGTAATGGTGTCTTACAACTCTGTTGCGGGTGAGTGGAATGCACCTCCCTCAAAAGAGAGAAGCAAAAGTATTCTTCAGGTCTGAAGAATGTTTCTGTGGTGTGTACAGTTACTGCAGTGACTGTTCAGCGAGAACTTGTTCAGGATAGCAGAGGTGGAGCCTGCTTTCTCAGCATTCTGAGATCTACTTTTTTTCACATACACAGTCCTAAGTGAGAAAATGTATTGTTAATTTTTGTAACTTGTAAAATCCTGTTTTGCTTTCTGTCTGGTAAACATGCTTTTTCTTGTGTAGGACATATCACACCACTAGTACCTCCAAGTTCACAGCAAAGATGACACTCATATTTCTGTTGGCATTTTAGACTTGAGTTAATTAACATTTTATAGGAGCAATAATTAACATTTTATGAGCTGAATTTCCTTATCCCTTGAACCTACTTTGGCTTCACTTCATACTGGAACATATAAGTGGGTAACGTTACAAAATGCTAATGTTCAATTTGGGTTTAAGGGCAAAATGAACTTCATAAATGCTGCTGAAATGCAGTAATAGCACAGAGCTCCTTTTGAAGGAAGAGAAATGGCAGTGAGTCCTTAGCACCAGTCCAAGACGTTAAACTAAAACTGAATAATAATTATTCTAGAAATGTTATTTTGTTTGCTGTTACGTTGGCTAATATTGTCTTAATGATATGACAGTCCCTCAGCTCTCTGTTTCTGTGTTGTTCTTTATTTAGATTGTAAGCAAATAGGGGCAGGCCTCTGTGGTCTAGCTGCACTCCTAGAAAAATGGGGTTTGAAGTATAGTGCTCAAGTACTATCCCAGATCAAAATTTTAATTTTAAACCATTTTAATTTAATAAATTTAATTGTAATAAATGACCCATCAGTTTATTTGAGGAGATGCCCAGGGATGCCATACCTAGACTAGTTGTTCTCAGCAGCCCTTCGAAGCCTAATTTCTTTCTGCCTGCAACAGCGCTTTTGACAACTACAGACACAGGGAGACAGATTTCTAGCAATAATAACAACGTGCGTATTAGTGCCTTTTTAGACACACTATCTTGCGTTATATGGAAAATGCAAGAAAGTAGGTATTTGCTTCAATTTATGCAGTGCGTATTCTTTGCATGAGTGTTTTGCCATGTAAGGTGTCCCATTAATTTAGAAAGAATAGTTATTGTAATTAGTTCTGTTATTCAGGAGTGGATCTGAGGATGTAACCCACTTGTATCAAACACAGGAGAAATGAGACAGAAATATATATCAAAGTGCAACCATGTTATGTTCTCAATGTTTTTTATGACCCAAACAACATGTTTTTTAAAGATTTTGGTTCACAGAGATGTGTGCTTATAGCTCTTTTCTCTTAAATGTTCTTCTTTATCAATATAGTATTCCAGTGTCAGGTCTTTTAGATCCCTGGTTAATTTGTGATGACTGATGTATATGTTCTGCAACATATCTTTACTTGAGAGAAGTACCTCATCAAGGAAGAATCTAATTTTTGCTACTTAGAGATTTTAAAAATAGTTTAAGTTAACCAGTTACAGAATTAAACAACAAAAAAAAGCTCAAGATTTAAGTCCTTCTTACGTTTCGTAGGAAACTTAGAGAAGTACTGGGAGCGGGTTGCTCATCTACATTGAGTGTTGTAGAAAACGTCTCTTGCAATCTGTTTTACCTGTCTCCTGATACTGTTTGAAGTAATGAGAAGCAAAGAAAAATACACAAACTCTGTATTTGTGCACAGAAAAATACACAGACTGTGGCATAGTAGAAACCAGTGTTATCTGTATTATGTGCTGGAGCGATCACATAGAGTGGTGCATTCTGTCACTTAACGTGTGTGGGTTTAAGGCACTGTTTAAGCTCCAGCTGGCTAGGACAAATGTTCTCTTTCAAAATCCCCTTACCTAAGAAACCCCAAGGGGGTGACAGAGTAGCAAAGGAAGGCAAATGCAATATATGACCTTGTTTCTAGTCTAAATGTTGTTGACTGAAAATCACTGTAATTTCTGCAGCATTACTTCATGTGCAGACTTTAGATAATTTGTTAACTTGAAAAAAATAAGTAGTTATGTAATAGGTGTGATTGGTGATCATACTGGGGCAAATTGCTGATTAACAAGCATTGTCAAACAATTGAAAATTTAAAAAGCCATCCTCTTTAATCTTTTTTGCTTGACTTGTAACATCATCATAAAATGTAATTGTTTAATGCTATACCTTTGACAGACAACATAGTGTCTGAAGTCAATGCCAATAATGAGGAACAGCACGCATTTTGAAAAGGAAGTTATACCTTTTACGTGGTAAAGAGAAAATACCACAAGTCATAAATAATTAAAAAAAAAGTTCAATGGGGAAAAATACACCCTTTATAAATGGTCTGACGAGTCTAATGAATTCCCTAGATAGCTATTTACAGCTTAGGATAACCATCTTGATTATTTGCCAGCAACTAATGATGTAAATGGAAATCTAGTAGGTTTTCTACGTATTCTCATCGTAGAAAAATATACAGCTATGCTTATGTAGGTTGAATTTAACAAAAACACACCTATTTCAATATCTAGAATTGTAAAATCCAGGAGCAATTGAAAAGATACACTACACATAGTTTCTTGTTTTTATTTAAACTTTTAGCACTATTGTAATGCCTAGCATTACAAGAATAAACAAAATCAGTTTATTTACCATTAACATCTTTATAGGCTTCCTCTGGGAAGGTAACTGTTCTCTCAGGAGAGTAAACACTAGTACCAGAGCTGGCCTAAATGGCCATTGTTGTTATAGTTGTTTACAGGCTGCCAGCTATAATCTTTCTCAAAAAAATTCTCTCCTCTGCAGCTTGCTTAATAGATTCCATAAAGTATGTTGTTTAAAAATTATTTCAGCATTTCAGCTGGACAAATAATAGATCTTCTCTTCCATCTCCAGCTTGTAATTATAGTTTGAGCATTTGCTATATGTATTGAAGTATGATTAAATGATTTGTATGAGACAGCTCTTGCACGTATGTTTCTGTGCCAATTTATCGCTTGTGAAAGAGGGCGCTCCAGCCAGTTGCCGTTGCTGCTGGTATACAGGTTGGCTGAGTTTATATGGATGACATGACATAGGATAAAGATGTTGCTATAAATAGCTCCACTGAATGTAAGTTTTAAAGCATACTCTCCGTGTTAAATCAATTGTGTTATCGTTCGTCAGAGAGAGGGATTAGATCTAGGATACCTGACAGTGGAAGAAGCCAATCACAAGCCGTATTCCAATGGAACATCTGGAGACATTGCCTAAGGTGTTTATAAATTAGGTGGAAGGTCTGTGATGAACATGGGCCTTATTCTGTTATTTCCCACGTTTCAGCTTAGAGCTTCTCTCAGGAGTGCAGAATGTCTGGTCATTGTTCTTACTCTGCATTGCAAATGACAGCATTGCAGGAGCTGTAAATTCATTAATAATGTCCCTTTCAATCAACAGAAGAACAAAGACGATTGGAAGAAGTGTAACGTGCCAGGTTTGTTCCTGTGATTTTAGTCTGTCTGAATAGATCAAGAATACTATCATCACACAGTTTTCAGAGAACCACAGAAGGTATGAGGGCCCTCTGGTCCAAAATCCTTGTCAGTTTTCTAATGGTAGATCAGCTCAGCTGTGGTTTCATGTTCCAAGACTTGAAAATATGCAAGATGAGCATTCGTCATCTCTTCACCTGACTCAGTACTACACTATGCTGCTAAAAAAGCTTTTGTATCTTGACATCCCAATCTTCCGTATGTGGCCAGTGCTACTTGAATAATGAGCAGGAAAAGCAAGCTGTCCTGAGCATGCTGTGTGGCAAATGAACTTTGCACATGCTGTGGACTGTCATTTGAGAATCTCTACCCTAGTTCAGGAGAGATGGTATGCTCACCAGAAACTCAATTTGCAGCATCCAAACCAGGCAGATTATTGTTCATCAAAAATGATGGTAGGGTCTGGAGAAGCTCATCAGGAATATAGGCTGACCAGTTAGTGGATTTCTTTACAATGTGTCCTCTTGGCCCCAGCGGTGTTTCTGGAGTGTAATGTAAGGATCAGATAGGAATATGATTTTCTTTCTAACGAAAGAATACATCATGAATTTTCCTCAAACTATATTTTCATATTCCTAATGGGCCAATTCTTAAGTGGGGAGGAGAAGTGCAAAACACAAATACAGTGTGGATTCATGGCTGGGACTTAGAGTCAGCGTTGTGATTACATCTTTGCACAGACAGATTTCAATTTGAAATTCAGAGGAATCAATTTGAAGTATCTTTTAGGGCACCTGTGCTGTGTTTCATAGGACTCATGCTTAAGATATTCCTAGTATGAATGGGGGAGATGATGTGTTTGTACATAATCACCATATGCCTATTTTAGGGGGTAAGTTTTAGTCTAGCCAGTATTGTAGAGCCATACTAAATTTGAGAGAAGAATCTGCATTTTTTGTAAGTATATGTAAAAATCCGTGCACACCCAGGTGCATGTACAGAAAGTCAGCAGTTACCATTAACCAAACTTCATTCTCTAGATTTATTGTACATACCTAGTGCTTACCTAACAAATACATATAAATGTGTTTGTAATATCTTTCTTCATCTATGAATCAACCATCTATCTGTCATCTCACTGTAATATTCTGTCATTTGCTAAGATTAACTGGTAATAGCTATGTCTTTTTAGTTCTTCCCCATGGTAAATCTGTAAACTGAATGCTCTTTAATCCAAAAATTACTTGTAAAGTTTAGGTAGGAAACCACAGTACCATGGTTTTATAGATCCGTTTTTGACTGTGTCCAGGACTTTGTATTCTTCTAAATGGTGTGTGTTGTTCAGTAAGTGCATGTTTATTTTGTAGTTAACTATTACCTTAGCACATGTGAAAGCTCTCCCTTTTGGCCCTTTATGGGAGCTAGAGCAATACCAGAAACACTTCTCAATTCATTAAATCTAGATATGCCTTAATGGTTTTTAAAGCCATGCCACTAGTAATAGTAATAATGTTGCAGTGCATTTTATACCTTGTTGCTAGTTAACTGTAGAATGAACCTACTGCTCTTAGCAATATGTACAATCAAATTTCTTAATTTGCATGTAGTTTTAATTTTTAAATAAATTCCCTGATCAAATTAAATAATTTATAGTAAGTAATGTCAGAAGCACACAAAACAGATCAGCCTACTAGCAATAATGTGCTTTGGGGATTTCTTGGTTTCTTCCTTGGAAATGCATGGAGAGAGAGAGCATATTGCATTTGCTGAAACTATCATAAAATGCCAAAAGATAATATTAATAGGAAAAAAGCCCTGTATTAAATTATTTTCTATTTTTTTTAAGAAATAGCCATATTAGCTATTTGTTTTTTAAAAAGAAAAAGCCCTCACTTTTACTTCTGCTGATTATTTTGCTATTCATTTATGCTGATTTTACAAAATTTAAAAGCAAATACTATTAGAAAAACAGCTCTCTTTAGTGTTATTCCATCAAGTCAGTTATTTCTTAGGTTTTGAAGAATACCAAAAGAGCACATGTGCTATATATGAAAGTACTGCATAATATCCATAGGGCACACGTACACAAAACTTACTTTGAACCCCGTAGATTAAAAGGAAATAATGGATTCATCCTACTTAGAAGAAATACCTTCCAGAAAGGTATTGCAGGTATATGACAAGGAATACTGTCACATGCAGGTTTATCAAAATAACTCCAGAAGTCCTGTTTGGTAATCTCCAGGTAGCTGAACAAAATTAACTCTTGACTTACTTCTTTCATAGGCTTTGCAGAGAGTTTGTTTTGCATAAATTAAATAATTCTGCAAGACTTGCAAACTTCTGTCACAGTACATAGCATTAGGAAGCTTATTCTTGTGGTATTATATGTGCCTATCTTTATTTCAAAAGAACCCCTATACCAAGAACTCTGACATTTATCCTGCTACGTTTTGAGGCACTGAATCCTCAAGAAAAGCAGTAGTGGTTAAAACAAAACAAACAAACAAACAAGTATATGCAGCTGAGTATTACAGCATGGCTACGAGAACAAAGTTGCTTGATGGTAAGATACTGTGCATCATTTGTTATGAATTAATTTAAAAGAGCCTAGCCATCTCCAAAAAAACCTTAAACTCTCAGGAAAAGACCAGCTCTTGCTTTTCTTATTATCCTTCTGAAAGTTTTGCATGTTCTTTTGCCAAGCAGTATATCTTACATAATACTTTCCACTGATAACAGCATAAAACCCCAAAATTATAGTCCAATTAACTTACTAAGATTATAATAATCAAAGCAACTTATAAATTCCTGGGTTTCGCCCTGAAAACCTCTTCACATTAACTATTCTGGCTGTTCTCTGGAAGCAAGTTGATGGTTACTGCTGTTATTTTATAAAATGTTAGAAGATTTTTGATATTGCTTTGAAACAGCAAGAAATTAAGAAAATTTGAATATTCAGTGTAGAATAAACAAGTCTTTAAAACACATTAATGGATACCAGTGCCATGCCTTTGATCCCTGAAGCCTTCTGTCTGGAGATGTCGTTAACGTGCTGTTATCTACTGCTGTTTGCCAAGTAGTGCTCTTTTAAACTGCATTTCCTGCTCTGACTTCATGTTTTTTTCACCATTTGCAATTTATGAGCCATTAAAGATGTTGTTTGATGTAGGTGCAGCAGAGAGCAGAGTAACTACTGCTGTAAAACACAAGTTTTGGCAGTGTCAATCAAATTATGTTTTCTGCATAGTAATGTGAGTTTTAGTGATATCTGCAAGAAATTGCTTAACTCATTACCCCTGTGAATGCCAGATAACCCTATAACTAAGATAAAGGTAATTGTACTCAAAATCAGAACTTTGATTCTCATCAGCTGTCAAGAAAGGGGCTGTGACCATGTAGATTATGTGACTGTTATGAAGAAACTCTTTTTCTCAGCCATTGTCTTGATCCTGACAGTATGGGAATTTTCAGAGGACTTCCTCAATAATAAACAAGAGCAGCTCTTCAAAATCAAGACCATTTGCTCCCCAAAAATATCTTGTTATAGGACACTGTCTCAAGCTCAGGAAAGAGAAGAAGAATGGAAGTGTATAATCACCTTATAGAGATGACCCTGTCTGCGCCTTTTCCCTAACAGAAGCAGTAACTTGCACCTGCACCCGCTGGTTCTTGAATAATCATTTGATCTACTTGATCTACTTCTTTTCAACAGCTTTGTAGAAAAAATATATTTTTTACCAAACATGTCTATATAAAGGTTGTAGTTCACTGAGCAATAGTTAGAGCTGATCAGATTAAACGAGGTACTTCAGGGACTGCTGTCTTTTTTCCTCTGTTTCGTGTGCATTTATCTGCCATTTCATCAGTGACATTACCATTTTTATTCTTTCAGATCTCTTATTTTTCCTGTATTCTGATGTGTCATAGGCAGCAGGTGGCTCCCCCCACCCTTTTTTTTTTTTCCTCAGAAAGTAATCAGTTTGAACATATGTGGTCACAAAATGATAGTTATCGGATCTCAGAGAAGTAAGGAGGGGGGGATCAACAGAAGTGCTACCTTGAACTTTTGGAGGGCAGAGATTGGCCTCTTTAGGAGACTAGTGGACAGATTCCCTTGGGAGGCAGTCCTGAAGGGCAAAGGAGTCCAGGTAGGCTGGACATTCTTGAAGAAAAGTGCAAGAGCAGTATGTGCCCATGTGCTGAAAAGACTGGCCTGGCTGAACAGAGAGCTTTGGCTGGAACTCAGGGCAAAAAAGTAGAGTTTATGACCTTTGGAAGAAGGTGCAGGCAACTCAGGAAACTACAAAGATGTCATGAGCTTATGCAGGGATAAAATTAGAAGGGCCAAAGTCCCACTAGGACTTAATCTGGTGTAAAAGGCAAAAAAGTTGCTATAATTCATTAGCAACAAAAGGAGGGTTAAGGAGCAACTGCATCCTGTGTTGTATGCAGGGGGAACACAGTGGCAAAGGATGAGGAAAAGGCTGAGTACTTAATGCCGCCTTTGCCTCAGTCTTTGATGGTAAGACCAGTTGTTCTTTGGGTATGCAGATCCCTGAGCCTAGAAGACAGGGATGGGGAACAAAGTGAAACCCCCATAATCCAAGGAGAAATGTTTAGTGACCTGCTGCTCCACTGGGACACACAAGTCTATAAGGCCATATGGAATCCAGCCAAGGGTGCTGAGGGCACTGGCAGATGTGCTCACCAAGCCACTTTCCATCATGTATCAGCTGTCCTGGCTGACCAGGGAGGTGCTAGCAGACTGGAGGTTAGCAAATGTGATACGTATCTACAAGAGGCAGAAGGGGGATCTGGAGAACTGCAGGCCTATCAGCCTGACCTTTGTGCCAGGGAAGGTTTTGGAGCTGATCATCTTTAGTGCCATCACATGGCATGTACAGTACAGCCAAGGGGGCAGGCCCAGTCATCATGGGTTTATGGAAGGCAGGTCCTGCATGACTAACCTGATCTCCTTTTATAACAAGATAACTTGCTTAGTGGATGAGGGAAAGGTAGTGAATACTTTCTCTCTGGACTCTAGTAAAGCATTTGACACCATTTCCCACAGCATTCTCTTGCAGAAAATGTGTGTTTATGGCTTGGATGGGTGTACCGTTTGCTGGGTGAAAAACTGTCTGGATGGCTGGGCCCGAAGAGTGGTGGTGAATGGAATTAAATCCAGTTGGTGGCCAGTCACAAGAGGTGTTACCCAGGGCTCAGTACTGGGACCAGTTCAGTTTAATATCTTTGTCAATGATCTAGACCAGGGAATTAAGTGCAAGTAAGTTTGGAGACAACATCAAGTTAGGTGGGAATGTTGATCTGCTGGAGGGTAAGAAAGGCTCTTAGGAGAGATCTGGACTGGCTAGGTCGATGGGCTGAGGCTGATCGTATGAGGTTTAACAAGGCCAAGTGCTAGATCCTGCACTTGGGTCACAACAACCCCAGGCAGTGCTACTGGTTTGGGGAGGAGTGACTTTCCAAGCTGCCGAGTAGAAAATTACCTGGGGATGTTGATTGACAGCCAGCTGAACATAAACCAGCAGTGTGCCCAGGTGGTCAAGAAGGCAAACAGCATCCTGGCCTGTATAAGGAGTAGTGTGGCCAGTAGGACCAGGGAAGTGATTGTTCCTCTCTACTACGACCGGTGAGGCCTCACCTTGAGTCCTGTTTTCAGTTTGGGCTCCTCACTGCAAGAAAAACACTGAAGTGCTGGAACGTGTCCAAAGAAGGGCAACAAAGTTGGTATAGGGTCTAGAGCATGAGTGGGAGGAGTAGCTGAGGGAACTGGGGTTGTTTAGCCTGAGAAAAGGAGGCTCACGGGAGACCTTATCGCTCTATAGCAACTACCTGAAAGAAGGTTGTAGCGAGGTAGGGGTCGATCTCTTCTCCCAAGTAACAAGCAGTAGGACAAGAGGAAATGGCCTCACGTTGTGCCAGGAGGGGTTCAGATTGCATACTAGGAAAGATTTCTTTATGGAAAGGGTTGTCAAGCACTGGAACAGGCTGCCCGTGGCAGTGGTTGAGTCACCATCCTTGGAGGGTTTCAAAAGATTTGTAGATGTGACATTTAGGAACATGGTTTAGTGGTGGACTTGGCAGTGTTAGGTTAACAGTTGGGTTTGATGATCTTAAAGGTCACTCCTGACCTAAATGATTCTATGATTCTATTCGTAACTAGTGTGGCAGATTTTTAAGTATGAGCCTGGGGGAAGTGAAGGTCCATAGGTTTCAATCAAGAAGAAAAACTTTTCACTTTTTTTAATGCTTATATTATGACACACTGTTAAAAACTGTGTAAAGAGTTTCAGATTAAAACCTGCTTGTAGCACTCCAGTCCCATCTATACAAAAATTAAAAGCAATAAAAGTATTTGTTAAGAGGGAGCCCTTAATATTTCTTTTTTATGCCATCTATAAGCATAGATACTTTCATCATGCCATCTGAGAATAGAATAAATCTCCTTAATTTACTCTGCATGACCCTTTCCTCTTTTGCATATTACTTCTTTAAAAATTATATCTTAAATGATAATTATAGGGAAAAACTAAACAACCCCCCAAAGTACTAAGTGGTGGCTTCATAGACCAAAGCTAAATATTCCTTTTTTTCACTATCCCATGAAGCTTATACCAAACATAAAAGGCTAAGTCACTCCTTTAAAGTAGAGTTTCAGCAAAAGATCAGTAGGAAAGGTGCCTACAAATACTCTGCCTAGATTCTGCAAGCTGTGCTCTCTCTAAATCAATCTCTTGGGTCAGTCCAGAGGTGATGTAGATTCCTGGCTGTGTCTTTATACAGTGCTCACTCTTCCTCAAAAGCCCAGCTGAGATATCTGCATGAAATCAGAGCAGGTTTGGGGCTGCCTGACCTGCCTGGCCTTGGTACCTGCAGAGGGATGCGAAGGTCACAGTTGCTGCCATACCAGATTAATGCAGCCAAAGCCTTGTGCTGTTTCTGACAGTGGCCATTGTCACGAACCACCGAGGGGGAGGCTGTGACAAATCCCAAGTACAAAAATGTGGAGCAGCCTGCTCACAGGGAGATACTGTTTCTCACCCCTTTTGGTAAGAGGTTGAAAAGTGAGATATGGTCCTTTGAACTTTTATTTCTAAGTGTTCTAATAATCTCTCTATGGTCTAACTTTATGGTTTTTTCTGACTCCTAAACTTTTACATAAGTTTTGCATTTGCTCCTTTTCAGCTGTAGAGAATGTATTCTTTGGCATGTAAACATAACTCTCAAAATTCAAGCACATACAGAGTCATGCACCAGCTAATCCGTGAAGTGTGCTAATGTACACACTGAAGTCATTGGCAAAGCCTTGATTTATTATTTATCAAAACAATAATGGCCAAAGTTTTAAATGGACCTTCAATCTGCAATGCTTAATGTGTCTTGGAAAAAAATAAATCTTTCCCATCTAAATTGCTATAATATATTTTAAGCACTTTTTCCTATGTACCCTGTATTTCATGTGGAAAAAGAAGTGCTCAGCAATTAATTTTGCATAATACCAATGTATATAAAATACAGTATATTGTTGTTTCCTTGCTGAGAGTCTAATTCCTTTATAACTGCTACGAAGACTCCATTCTAATTGAATTTATTCTCAATAAACTTGATCTTTCTACTAATTTTATATTTTTCTGCACCCTAGGTATCCTAATTATCCTTTTCTGCTAATAGAAGTTGTTTCTTTTCTTGTTTTATGCTGTCTATTTCATTTTACTTACTTTTTTATTACTTTTGAACAAACTATAGCACACAGACTTTGCCATCTGTTATGATATTTTTCTTAGAAAAACATTTTTTCTTTATGCTTTTCTAAGTGTTCTTACTTTCTGCTAGGAAACTTCCATTATTTTATGTATCTGTTTCTAGCTTGAGAAAAAGGGCTCAGTTTGATACTCGCTCCCTCTCTTTCCTCTCTCCCATCTTCTTTCCCTCCCTCTCTCCATTTTGTGTATGGATGTCTAGAAGTTACCTTCCTTTTTCAGCTGTTCAGCTGAACTGTGCTTTCTTTGCCATGTTTTCAACCCTCTTGACAATCTGGAGTATGAGGCAGAATAGCACTAATGGGCAGAATTTTAAAATTCTTGTAGCCCATCCAGTATTTGTCATGCTTTGAACGGGAATACAGGCTAACCTGCAGCCAAACAACACGAAATCTAAAACTGGAAAACCAAACCACACTTCTAAGACAAAAATTGTGAGTGGCAGATGTAGCTATTTCACTTACTGCAGCCCTTTTCCCAGGATCTCTGCTCCCTGTAAGGAAAGGATATAGTCCAGAAACTGCTGAGATTTTTCTGTATATTTTGTTAAATGAAAAGAAACATTGGTTATTCCAAATTTTTAAGTTAAAAAACCTAGTCCTTTGTTAGATGTCATGGAACCAACTTCTACAATTGATCATGCATCTGATGATCCTTTAAGCATAATTCTCATAAAATGATTCATGTTCTCTCTTATGGAAAAACAGGACTGAACTCTACAGGTAAGCTCACCAAGTCCTGACTCAAAGCCACTGGTTAATACTTGTAATACTACTCTAGAGGAGGCCTGTAACCTCTCTTCCATTACAAATTGTAGAGTTAAACAACTCTGAAAATATGAATCTTAGTGGTTTCCAGAGTGAGAGAGCATTTCATTGCCCAGCCCTCTTTCAGTTCTGTTTCTCAGTAATACAGTAGCACTTGTAACCAACAGACTTGTACAAGTGTCTGGACACAAGATGCAGCCACAAAAAAACAGGAATGGATTTGGAGGCATTCTTAGCTTACCAGAAGGTTTTAAGTAATAGGGATTGGGGAAATCAGCCTTTTTTGCTGTTGATAGACTAACTGCTACTGAGGACTAATGCTAATGTTTGCTAGATTTTACTGCATATTCCAGCAGAGCATGGTACGCACTGAGGTGCCAGTGAACTATGTGCTGAGTCACGTGGCTGTTGTGCAAAGTATAATTTATTATCCCCATTTCACAGATGGAAAAACTGAAGTGCGGAGTCCCTCAGCGCTGTAGCCAAGAAAAAAGTCCAGACCTCCTGAGCCATGTCCGCTCTTTCACCTTGACAGACAGTGATGGGTACGTCATGTTCCTGTCACAGATTCAAGCGACAACACAGCTGTGAGTATCTGGCACAGTGGAGCTGAGCCTCTCTGCACTCACTATGTAGCTGCTTCTTCGAAATATTTTCCAGAGGCATCGAAGGTGTTTGTAGTTGTTGCTGAGAGACCAAGCAAAAGGCATGGATATTTTAATTCTTGCTGTGAGAACGTTTTCACAGCTGCTAAATCCTTTTGAGACTTCCTGGGAAACATTTAAATTTGGTTTGCTTTTGAGTGCTTGCCATTACGATTATCAAACTCTTTGTCATCTAAAGTTGATCGATGAAACAGTTTCTTCCTTGAGTATGGCTCTTAATGGAGACCAGGGCCGTAAAATATTCCTCTCTGCCTCTCTGCTCTGTTCATGGGAGGCATTTTCCATGGAGGCAAAGCTCTGGTGAGCAAATTATACTTCAGCATGCAAGCACTAGGTGGCATGAGTCATTTTATGGACACCGGTATTTCAGCTAACTCCATCTGTTCAGTATTCTAATTACATAGCCACAAACACTGTTTAGAGGAACATAATAAAAAGTTAGCTAGAAGTGATTTGTATCCATGTATAGTGTATGTTCTTTATTCTGCGCACCATGCAACTGTTACATTTTTTGATTGTTCCAGGCTCAGACTGGTGCAAAAAAAGTGATTTTCCTGAGGCTATTAGTTGGGGTAACCAACTACTTTATGTGGTTATAGAAAGACACGTGGTCTCTACATTTGGGGTACTGCTTGAAGGTCAGAACTGAAAAGAGAATTGCCTTAGCCGAAAACATTTAAGGCCTAGATAATTCTATATAAACATAGCTAAAAAGATTGTAACTATTACTCTCAACTTTTTCAGAAATAATAATTCTTAAATGTGTAAATTAGGTAAATTACTAACAGTGCACTTTTATTCTATTTTAAGGATTACAGTGTTTAATGAAGACAGAGATAAACTTCCAATGTGTAGACTGCGACACATGTATAAATTTCTACCCAAAGCAGTCCAGTGGAAAGTATTTTTTCCTTCCTCAGGAAATGTTTCTTTTTTATCTGTTAACTACTTCTTGGAAAACACAGAAGCGGTTGTAAGCTTGTAGTTCACATCTTCAACTCCTACTACTCCTAGATAACTTCTTTAAGCAGTGGAGAATTTTGTCCCTTCCTTCTATCCATCCCACTCAGCCAGTAGGATCTTGACTGAACAGCTGGAAGACAAAGTTATCTGATAATACCCCTTTCCTTACCTCTTGCTGTCCCTTACACATTTATTCCTGTGCCCTTGAATAGCAGAGATGTCGGGGCTGGACACATTCGCTAGGGAAAGGGTGTGGACATTGTATCCCACAGGGAGGGGTGCATCTTTTGGTATCCTGCGTGAAGTACCTCTAACTTGAACATTGTAGAGCAGCTGGATTTGTAAGGCCTGTCTTGCTTCTCCATATGCCTCTTGCTTGGCTCTGGAAGTCTTCCCTTTGGCTTTCTAGATGTGCTGTATCACATTCAGATGTGTTTAGCCCTTCCTTTAGGCACTGCAGGAATCTGGGTACCCAATGCAAGTTTGTGCTGTAGGACACAGTTACCAAAGACCCCAGACACGATCTTTTTCTATTCAGTAGCAGATGTCTAACCCAGTTCGCTTTTACATTTGAACATTCAAGAGGATGGCAATATTTCCTTTCTCATGTACGGTGGTTGTGGCATGCCCATTTTTCTTCTTCTAACGCTGTACTGGACTTTCAAACATATGACTCTCATCTCCTAGGTGAAAGTTTCTACTCCTAATTTATGAGGTGTTCCAGAACACAGCTTGCTAGTCACGTTTCTCAGCTTGAAGACATTCCTAGGCCCAGTAAATATTGAAATATTACATGCGTAAACTGAAAATATTAACTTCAGAGGGGCAAGGTGGTACAGCCACTTCAACACATCCTGTGCAGAGTTATCAAGTGAGTCAAGTGGTTGAACTTGTCACTTCCCATCCCTTGCCTCACAAATACGCAATCAGTACAGTGTCCCTTTAAAAATCTGGGTGTTTTTCAAGAGCACTAGAATCTAGCTCATGTTACATGCCTTATTTATTTTCCTGTAACTTCTCTTGGAAACCTTCAAAATTCTATCTTCCATATAATCTTATTTATTATCATTTGAAATCGGGTCTGTACCAACCATCAGGAGTTGGCACACAAGATGATTTGACTTTGATCATAAGTACTTTTCTGGCATTATGTTCCAAAAAGCAAAACAGCAGAAAAATTGCTTGTTGTAGAAATAAGCTGAGAAATGCCTTCTTATGTCAGAAAATTTTACAGTGATTAAGAGAAATCAACTGAAAGAGGGCCAACTTAAATATTAAGTTGGAATATAAAAAGTTAGTGTGTTAGAACTTCAGAGGAGTACCTAATCTAATGACTTTGGGGTTTTTTATGCGTTTTCTCTGCTGGCACATGTGTAAGTAACAAATTTCCAAAGAACCTGACAAATTTAACAGGTGTTACTGGGTGTTCAGGCCTGTTCAAAGACAACCTAATAAGGACACATGTTGAAGTATTTTTTCTTTGCTCTTTTGTAAATTGTAGCCATCAGCTGCCTTCACACTTGATGTGTATGCAGAATTCCTCTATCCTCACCCTCTCAAAACAAGCAAATGGGGAAAAGTCAAGAAATGGAGGAACAGGGCAGAACAATTTCTGAAAACTTTCAGAGCAAAAAGATTTTGCTTCATTTCTAGTATTCTTCACATAATTCACCAAGTCAGTCTACTTCTCCTTTTTTAACTTTTAAATCTTTGATCTTATATTTGTAGGTCAAAGGTGCTGAATCAAAGGTTAGATAGAAGCTGGTTCATCCCATCTAAGTGCAGACATTTATGTTCAGTGGACTGATAAATAAATAAAGAACAATGGTCATTTAGGGACCAGAAGTGAGTCTGTGCCCCAAACCTGTATATTGTTGAAAAGTCTATGGAGTTTGTTATAACGGTAACATAGTTGAAGCTCAAGCTACAACTGCCCTGTAGCTGCTGTTGGGACTGTGTCCATGTGCATTTGCAGCGTGCATCGTCATAACTTCCCTGAGTGGTCTGGGTGCTCACCAGCTATTCTCCACACAGATGAAGCAATGGACTGACTTCAGACAAAGTAACTGATTAAACTCCTGGCTGGCTTCCTGGGGAACTGTGACTAATTTTTACAGGAGCATTTCAGGTGAGAATTTCAGACAGCCCTGTGGATTCCTCCAGGCATTTCCTGCTGTCCAAAGCCAAACTGACAGGCATTATTTAAATGTGCTGATTAAGAACCTGAGTAGGAGATCTGACTGTTGCAGGGACTTCCGCAGGCAGTTCCTGCTGTAAAGTTGACCAAATAGTACATAGGAAAGTTTTTTATTAATACTCTGCAGAAACTGTTTCTGCAGATGCAGAAATGTTCACATGGAATGGTCTTTTCACACAGAAAATTAGTATATTTGTTTGTAGTTCAAGATATTTGATAGAAATGGATCATGCATGCACTAGAGTGGTCATGTAGGACCACAGCTCAGCTGGTTTATAAAAATGTACTAAAATTAAGTTTGGGAAGTCTGCCTGGCTAAAGATCCTTCAAATAGACTCCCATCACCACCTGGACAGTCACTGACCAACTTGTTGGGGATTTGATTCCCCACTTGAAGATAATCCTATGCAAAATATCCCAACAAATTAGTGGATTTGAAGTTTCTTTGGTTGTTTGGGTTTGTTTTTTTGTGTTTTGGGGTTTATTTTAAACAGTCTGTCTGCAAATGCCTGTGCAATATTATGTTCCCCTGATGCCCTTTCAAATTCTTGCTGGGATAAAACAGTCATGTACCACCTTCTTTGCCTGTGCTTTGATTTTTGTAGGGAACAAGCCTGAACTTGAAGCAACGAAGTCAAGGTGCTCTCCAATGAGTATTGATGTGTAGATAACCAAGAAGCGGGATGCTGCAGTTTGCTGCAGAGCAAAATTGCCTCTATAGAATCAACTCTCTCTAAAGGTAGATTGTAACGTACATGGAGAAAGACGAGACATATGCACAGGGTGGCTCAGATGAATGGATATAGAGCTTGCTTAATAAGAGTAGCACAAAATGGCTCCTACTGCTAAGGGAATAGTTAACACGTTTGGGATGAGATGGGGACTAGGTAGGGCGGAGAAATAATGAGTCTTGTTGACAGTGGGTGGAAAAGGCAAAAGGAAATTGTCCATCTCCTTGGGTCAGCAAAATCTAGTTTTGCGTCCTGACGGTAAAACATGGAGCAGGGACTGGCAGCCTCATCAAAGTGGCTGAAATTATGTGAATTGAACCAATGCCTTGTTTAACTTAAGGTCATTTCCCATCCTGATGCATATGACACTATCTTCCCTCCTTTGCAGCCTACCAATTTGTGGCAGGGAATACTGCAGTTCCTTCTTCTTACAGCAGATAATGCTTGGTGAAATCTTCAGACTGCAAAAGAGGAAATTTTGTTTAGGGAAGAGCTAAATAAATTAAGTGCTTTGCAAACATTTTCTCAAAGAAAAATACAAATAATTGGGGTATTTTTTTAATAAATTGCTTTAGAATTATTAATATTTGGAGGAATTTCAATTGAGAAGTCTGGAACAAACAGTAACATAGTAAGAAACTAATTTTGGGATATGCTTGGATGTTCATGGTTTAATTTGTCATTCCACACCATCCTACTTCCAAATATTTTGAAATTTCAAGAAAGGAGAAATCCCCACATGACAGAACTGATTTATTAATCATATACAAGCAGAAGATAAGAGTTACATTTACACTGTATAGTACAGTTTGACTACCTGTAAAATAAATTATTTTCTAGGAGGTTTTGGAAAAGATTTCTTATGAAAAAATCAAGAAAGAAAATTCTTAATGATTGAATTTCTCACAGGCAAAAGAAGAGTAGGATTTCGGGTTAAATGTTGTACTAATGCCCAGTCTGGATCCAATGCAGTAATTATAGTAATCAAACACTATTTACTGTCTCTTTTGCATTAGTGTCTTGCGAACTAAATACTTACAATTCAATCTATAGTTCATAGCTTCACATTGGCATTAACTTTTAAAAATATTTAATAAACTACTTCACTTAACAGCTTATATATCATCTGGGAATATTACAACAGAATTGCTGGCAAGTTATACTACCTCCTAGGGTACTTCTTCATTCCAGAACAAACGTCTGTTATTACTGTAACCAGTTTTACAGTTTTATATGACATCTGAGATCCCACTAAGCCGTGCTAATCACAGCAGAGGATTCCAAGTCTGAGATCCATATTCTGACATACTTGTGCATGGTATGGTGCATTGGTCTGATTCATTACTGTTCTTTTTCTTAAGCAAATATAGACCATGTTTTTATTAGAAGATAGAAGACCCAGACTTACACCTCAGCTGTATCTTTAAAATAAGATTCAGCAGTATTTCAGGGTGTAGATTCTCTCAAGTCTTGGCTTTGCGTGCAGAACTTTGAGCTTTGCAAAATTTAGAGACATTATTAATCGAGCAATTACAATAATTAATTTTAACAAGAAAGCACTTGTTGGACTCTAGAATTCCTTTAGATTGCTCACTCGTAGTCATTTCTTTTCTAGGGCTGCAGCACGGATTAAACATGTAAAGGAACACAGCACCACATGCAGTAATCTAGCGGCGTAAAGGCACCTGTCCTCTTCCTTGCTATGGGGAACAGCTGAGTTATAAGACCGGAAAAATCATCCAGTTCTCCATACTCGCTAATTGACTGAGCATTTGACTACTGGTCCACAGGAAGAAACAGCATTATAACCAGAAAAGGCATGTGCAAATCAGCTGCAGCCTTTAATTTGCTCAAAGTAGAAATGATAATGCTTGTGCAATATCAGCTCTACAGTATTCTAACTGAGCTTTTGCAGCTGTGAATTGCTTTTGCCCTGAAACCAATTCAAAATGCAATGTTTGTTTTGGAAAAGGCCAAACCAGTGCAGAAATCTGTGGCCCTCTGCCTGCTTGGGAGAGGAGGGGCTGAGGCTGTAGATAATTTGTGCTTACCAAGCTGTGGAGGAAGGAGTTTATAAATGTAGAATAATAATAATAATAATAATGAAAAACAGAATCGTAGACTTTTAAAAAGTAAACAGGCATAATTTAGCCATTCTGACACAGGTTGAAAGTTGGGGGTTTTTGCATCTGAAAGATTGTTTTGCTTCTGGCTCTTTTTAATAAGTCATGTTGAATATTTAATGACATTTCTTAAAAATGTCCACATTAACTAACCGTGACCCCTTATCTAGGGCAAGAAAAGAGAACGCGTTCGTTAATGATCCAGTGCCTGGGGAACCCTATTTTCTTTAAAGTACAGAACAAGTAAGGACATTTATAGATCTGGTGGGAGGTAATAAAAAGTGCCCAATTTGCATTGAAAGTCAACAGGAGTCCTCCTTGGACCTTTAAAAAACTCCCCTTTTGTCACATAATGGGAGCTCATACAGGTTATGTCATAAAGTTAAGTGCAGAGATAAAGGCATCTGGGAGGGAAAAAAAAATTATCCTAGAATCTTCATAGGCAAATTTTGTCTTAGATGAATCCATTTCTGCTTCTATAAAATGCCCCATCAGTTGTCAACAGAATAATTCAAGATGGCTCCACTTGTGTCCTGAGGCGGTAGGTGGCATGGCTAATTGCTGCTGCATTTCCCAGCTTCTTGGTCTGGTCTTTGTGTGAACTAAAATCTGGTAGTTTTGAAGGGAGAGCTAATAACTTGATTCTTTGGGGTTACAGGCAGCCTCTCCTTTCATGGAGCACTGTTCTCCTCACCTTGTATTCATGCCTCCCACTTCTCTTTAGGCACTGCCATAAGAGATCCAAGCTGGAAGCCTGGTTGCTCTATGGCTTTTGTCTCTAGCCTCTGGAAAGAAAGAGAGGCCCCTCAAGGGACAGTACAGCCCACCAGTGAGTTTTGTCGTCTTTTGTGAATGCCTGTCACTCGGGCTTGGTGGCAGAGGACTCTAATGCGGCAGTGGCCATGAGGATAACTGAGTTCAGTGTATAACGTGGGAAGACTCTGAGCCTGCATTTCCACTCCTGAATGACTACAGGGAGAGGCAGGAAATAGTGACTGATTCATCTTCCTGCTGCACTCTTGTTTTTTGTGTTTTCAAAGCAAGAGTTTGATGGAAATTTACTTTAAATACATAATAATGCAACTCTGCTTCTTGCTAGAAAGCATTGAATAAAACTAATGTTTTATTCAACAGAAAAACAGTGTAAAAATTAGCAACCTTTTCTATATTTTCTCTCACAGAAAACATACTTCCTTTTCTGTTTATCCCTTGTGAAGCATTTTTAACTCATTGCATAAAGATTTTGAAGACAGATACAAAGTATTGCAATGCCCTATAAAAAGATGACAAGCACAAGTATGGTCAAGAGTATTTGAACCACCTCATAACAATTTTGCTGATGAAGGGCAACAAGAAATATGCATAAAACAATTGAGGGATTTCTCTTCATCTTTATGATCCTGGCAAGGTCTATAAATCCATTAATGCACAAGTTCAGCACCCTCTTTTGGCTACAATACATTGAATGGTAATTCAGCAGAGCAAAATCCTTTTTTAAAGAGATATATAAGAGGTTTTTAATTTTTTTTCCCATCAAGAGAACAGATGTTTTCAGAAAGGAACAGAATGTTGAGTTTCATTAGAGACCCACACAATAGCTAAGCTGTTTCAAAGAAGTAATTCTTAGCCAAATTGACCGTGTGTCTCTTGTCGTGGCAATGAGACATTTGGGGGTATGGTTTCAAAAACATCTTTAGAAAAAAAATAAAAATCAGAAGGACATGGTTTCCATTATTTCCTTTCTAATAGTTCATTTTCAGTCAATTATGGGTCCACTTTTCTGACCAAAAGAGATTAGTTGAAAACTTTGTGCAGGCATTTTTCTCTGAATCAGAAGAGGATTTGCAGCAGGATGGGCAAATATTTGTTAGTTTCTTATGAGCATGAAATTTCAAAGCCAGATCTCAAAATTCTTTTCTATCTATATTCAGGCTATTGACCTCAACTTGTTATACACATACACATGCTTGTGTCTCCTCCATATATGTTAAAACACATGTATACGATTTATATATGTTGTCCAAATATGTTATATGTACTGCATCTGGACCACTCTCCAGGGTTTAATGTCAGGGTTTTACTTAGCACTTCAATGCTCTGTGTTAAAATGGGGTAAAAAATGTAATATGGTGTTCATTTTCATTCCATAGATTGGATTTTACTTATGCAAGTGATCATAACATTAGCCAACATCCATGAAATTTATCATTCCTTTTAATAAGGATTGTTTGAATTTTCAGGATTTCCTTCTCTGTCGCTTTCCTCTCTTCTTGTCTATTCCTTTATTCCTTTGAAGAGAACATGAATATAAGAATATAAGCAACTTGAATGATGCAAAGTTACAAAACTTGTAAGAGAAGCTCTGGTAAGTCAGACCAACAGCTCATTCATTTTCTTTGACATTTCACCTCTGACAGAGGCCATAAATGGATGCCTAAGAAAAAGTAATGAGAAGAGGGCGAGAATAGGGTAAAAATTTTGTAAATGCTTTCTCAGCCTCCATCCGGATGTCTCAAGATTGTTGTGTCTTTAATAATTCCCAGTAGCTTTTGGTTATTTTCTGAATCTAACTATCTCCACGCTACCCAAGCATGATTTTAGCAAATGCTATATTGATCGCCAAAGAATACCAGATTTATTTCACATTGTTATAAACATTTGGCAGGTGTCTTCCCTGTAGATAGTCTGTAATTTCTTTCTCAAGGGCAACCCAGACAGTAGATTGCATTTTGAGAAGTCTAATATTGTGTAGATAATCAACATGTCTTTCAGAAAACAGTTAAAATCAGAGATTATAGTGAGGTGTTCTGAGGTAATCAATAACAGAGTGTTTTGCTGAAATGTAATGGGTTTGAAATTTTGTAACTGTATTAATGCAATAATATGACTTACAAATTCAGTCACTAGCTCTTTGTTCACTTAGGGGCCTTAGGCATAATTTCATCCATTCCATTTACTAATATTTAAAAGAATACATATGGGAGTTGCCAATACACTAAGAAAATAGTGCATAAGGTAAGGCATAATGTAATTATATAATTTACCTATTACTTTTTTTTCCTTTGTGTCCATTTGCCTACTTTTCTACTTTTCAGCTTAGAAATTAAACACATTTTCACTCTTTTTCATGCTAATACACTGGACCAAGTTAAAGTGTGGGATGTAACATATTGATAAATTTATGAAAATGAGAGGAAAAAAGTATAAGATTGCCTGGGGAAATCTAAAGAGAGTATAAAGGGAGTTTAGATTAGTGCAATATGCATATTAATGAGTCAGAATAAGGTATCCATTTATATCATTCCAACGTCTTCAATCCATTTCTGAAGTTGGTCCCTGGTGAGGAAGCTTAATTTAAAACATAGAAATGCTCTCCAAGTTCCTGAACTCAAAGAGAATGCAATTAACAGCCCTTGCCAAATAAGTCCACTGGCTTTTTTTGAGACTGTGGGCAGAAGCTCAGGTCCTTATGCTGAATCTGAGAATAAACCACATTGGAAAGGGTCCTGTCCAGTGGTCTTTGTCACCAGAGTTCTTAGCTGATGTTTAGTGGCCAACATGTAAACTTTGAAGTACATAAAATATTTATATGTAAATTAAGAGAAAGCAGAAGTAATTATTTCATTCAAACAAAACGCCTCCACACCAAAATGTTCAGTGGTCACTAGCCAGTGGTGTTGCCATAGTTATTTCCTAGGCTGAGGATGGATCAAAAAGCTGTGTCCCTGGTTAAAGATAACAAATGTTCACATTGTAATACTGACTTCTGTCTCTACTTTATCAAGACTTTGCATTTAAATTAGAAACCTAATTCCTCATACCAGGAAACTAGTAATGGAATAAGTTTTTCTTTTCATCTTCCTGTTCTCACTTTCAACCCAATTCATAATCTTACTGATTAAAACTAAGTTGAATGCCCTGTGTATGTGAAGCTTTAGCTCATTTAAAACGGGTGAAAATAGCTTAGAATGTTTTTCTTACTTTTAATCAGTTGTATGTTATTTCTTTTTCTAGAGTATTTCTACTGGAAGGTTTTGATGACTTGAATTGAGGAAGATTGATTGTCATTCTGAACATATTTTTACATGTGAAAGTTAAGACAGCTCCAGGTGAGAACAGACATTATTACTCTGTGATCCAAGTAGTTCCTCTTCCGTTTACCTGAGATTTCAGTCATTTGACCAAGTAGCAGAAATAATGCTCTGATAATGATAATGGTTACCTATATTTGGATAATCTTGTTAGTTTAGCCATCTATCACGTAATATCTCCATGGCAGCTGTTTCTCTTCAATTTCCTTTACAGTGATGGGAAAGACTTTCAGCAGTGTCCCCAGCCTGAAGTCAAGGTAAGATGTGCACTAGCCTCTGATGGCTGCCTAAGTATAGCAAAGAGATATCTGTATAGACCTACATTATTAATCCTAGTCATATTATTTCAGCCACTGTTGAAATTAGTCGTTTGTAATGTTTGCTAGATTGAAATCTTATTTGCCCTAATGTGTTTAAAAAGTGATACTCAATAATTGCAAAGAAGTCAATATTTTTTGAAGGAAAATTTACACAGATTAAATGAGATTAGATTAAATAAATTAAAATGCTTACTGTCCTATGACATAAAGCTTCTGCACATTCCCAGCAATATCATTTGAACTGGTAATAATCAAGAATGTCAGAAGAGCTGTCAAGGACAGTACAGGCATAGGTTAAAACTTATGCTCCTTTCTGTAGCAGTGATTCCTTTTTCTCAGGCTTAATGCGTACTGGAGAATTAAGTGGGTTTGCAGACTAACTGTCTGCATTAATTATGCTGACATCCTTCATGTCATTATGAGTCATCCTGTAACTTTTGCTGTACAATGCAGTCCTTCTTCTTAAGTCCTCGGTTTTGTATTTTGCAACATTTCAAACCTTGATTTTATTTTTCACTTAGATTACCACCTGTGGCATGTCTGAGAAAAGAGAAGTCTTTCTGTCCTGTCCCTTTATACTGAAAATTCTGACTTTCATTTTATACTTGGCTCTCTTTGTAAATAAAATTTTTTCAAACATGTTTGTTTATTCATGTCCACTAACTGGAATACTGTTTAATCAAAATGTTTGAGGTAAAGACTTTGAAGCAAAGCACACCCATGAAATGTAAAAGTTTGTCTGAGGGATCCTGAAATACTAGTGGAATGAAACAAAGGTCAGTGCCATCTTTGCAAGCAAATACAGGTACAGCCTTCCCTTTTTTTTTTCTTTTTTTTTTTTTATTCTTCTCTGCTCAGTTCACTGGGGAGCAGTTCATACAGCAGTGACACAGCGAATTGAAACAAATTGATAGGCCAAAGATTTTAGGGATAAGCCTTCCCGAGTCCTGACTAATTTAATTTGTTTGTAACTTGTTAAGCAAGGTCTAATAACTTGTTTTTTGAGTAGGCAATGAAACCTGGTTTGCACTATTTTTCTCTATTCTCTATTCTCTGATTTCTAATAAAGAACAAGCAGTTTAGCCTTTCCTTTATGGGAGGCATGAAGTAACTAGGCCCTTTTACATTAAAAGGAGTTGTGCTGAACCCTCTGGAGGAGCCAGTGATTTTTGGATTACTGAGGAAGGAGTGGGAGAGGAAGACACTGTGGTATCTTAAACCACATTCACTCTGGGAAAGTGGCCTCTAATAATTGTCGTGTCTTTTAAAAGACAGTGATCAAGCCATAAAATCATGAGTTTTGGTAAGAGCTGACAAATTCAGAGGAAAATGTTTTGACCAGATGATATGAAATGTAGTTATGAGGGCACTCAGTTTTGGTTGGACTTTTTTATTTGTTTAGTTGGTTGCTTTTGGTTTTGTTTTGTTTTTCACAGAAAATATTTCATAATCTAATGTGTGCTGGAGTGACTATAATGGAGTTTGAACTGTGTTAAATATTACGTTCAGCTTTAAAAGAAAGGGTATGTATACATTTCAAAAAAGTTTGAAGCTGTGAGAATTTTTAAATGAAACATTGATTTTTCGTTTCAAATGACACATTAGTCTAGAAAGTTGTGGAATGTTTCTTGTAAAATTAAAGAGCTCAGTTGAACAGATTTTTTTCTTCCGTCTTTTTCTATGCTTGATGAAAAACAAAAAATCATTGGGGATTGACCCAAAACATCAATTATTAACATGCTGGAGTCATGGTATAGCTATGTTACTTGAAACACATCTTTAGGCTGTATTTTGAGTCATGTGTTTATATATTCAAAAAGAGAATATTAAAACCTAGATTTTTAATCTGGAGCTTGTTCGCTAAGTGAGGAATTTAATTCTTAAAAAAGTTGAATGTTAAAGCTGGTGGGTTTTGGCAATATTTTTTTGCAAATGTAGAAGTAATTTTGCTCTGTAGGTTTTCTGCATATCTTCAAAATACTGCTCAGTCTCTTTGCAAACATGTAACAATCTTAGTATTAGATTACCTTCCAAATGCTACTGTTATTTTGCTGCCATGTCTTTATTTCTGATTCTCATGTTATTAAAATCTCATTTATAATTGCATTAGGCTATTGTAAGAGGAGTCATATAACTTTTCTGTAATAATTTACTACCTTAAAAATGTGTTGCTCTTTTACACTGTGCCTGTCTCCTTGAAATTTTGAGCCCTACCAATATTTATGGTAAGAAAATGGTAACAAAATATAATAGAAAAAACCAACTGCATTTTGCAGTAATAGATTGCTTTCTTAAGGTACTGTTTCAGGATTCCTCAATTGAACTTTTACTTTCTTCACTGGTACTATGTGGCTTTGGCATGTCTTGAAGTCAGATAGCTCGTATTTCTTGCCAAAGTGTCAGATGGTGCTGTTCTCTATGTCATGCAGTGGTGTCACCCTGGTCATGCGAAGGGGGAAAAGGGCCTTTACTGCAGCTCAGGCACCTTTCCACCAATAGAAGATGTCTTTTTCTCATAGGGTCCAGTATATGACAAGACACACTGTGGCTGATGTGGAGTGCTATGGCTTCTCCCATGGCTTTGTGGCTTGAACATAGAAACCTAGAACCATAGAATAAACTGGATTGAAAGGAACTTTTAAAAGTCATCTAGTCCAACTTCCTGCAGTGAGCAGGGACATCTTTAACTAGATCAGGTTGCTCAGAGCCCCAGCAAGCCTGACCTTGAATGCCTCCAGAGATGGAGCCTCCACCACCTCTCTGGGCAACCTGTTCCAGTATTTCATCACCCTCATAGTAAAGAGTTATTTCTTACCATCTAATCTAAACCTGCCCTGCTCTGGTTTAAAATCATGTTTCCTTGTCCTATGACTACCCACCCTTGTAAACAGTCCCTCCCCAGCTTCCTTGCATATGTGCCCCAAGCAGGCACCAGCGAAGGGATGCTCCTCACCTCAGAGGACTGCAGAATTGGAGGCCAGCTCCATGTGCCTGAGGCTGGGCAGTTCTGCCTGGCGTGACGTGAGCTGCAAGTTCTTTATTTGTAAAACAAATATGTTCTTCTCTTGCTACGTTGCTCTGAGGAGATTGGATACTTCCCTGTTTAAAGTTTGATTTCAACGGGAGTTCATACTAGGCATTTTTCTACTGTTTCTTGTTCATTTTCTGTGTAAGGAAGAAGTAGATATTGTTTTTCTGAATTTAAATTAATATAATATTAAGTTGTCAAAACACAATGAAGGGATCTAGAAATAGGTCCTTTCATTATGAAGCACACACGCCCACTGCAAAGCTGCTTTGAGAAGCTTCTGATAAGAACTTGTAGTAGCGCAGGAGTGGAAGTGTGATTTGAAGTATGACAGGTCTAACAAGGTTCTTTGTGCTGAAGGGAATGATTATTTTGATGGTTAATCTTAAAAACATAGCACAATAATAATGTTTGTGTCAGTAACTCTCAGTGAAAATCAGTTCTACGCTTCTTGGGGCTGAGTGGTCTGAAAACAAAGACTGAGTCTAATGGTGATGCTGCAGTGTTGTGTAGCTATACCCTTACTAGCCTTTGATAAGATCGCTCAGGTCCCTGAAACAGTATAGCTGTGTTAGAATAACTCTCCCTGGTATGTTTAGTCTGTTAGTCTGGACACGGCATGGCCACTGTTTCCAAGACCTTGTTTATCTTCTTCAGCTTCATCTGAAAGGTGCCAAATAAATATCCAACTATCCAACTTTATAAGAAAAACTGGCCTTACCCTTAGGAGAGAATTTTTAAATGTATTTAGTGTCTAATTCACTGTTGAAAAATACCCCAAAATATGTGCATATGAGCTACAGCTGACTGAAGATAATATAGAGTTTAATTCTGAATATATTGATTTCTCAGATGGTTCTTAGGATTGTTAGGGGTGAAGAAGGGGAAAATAAATGATTTCAAGTTTTTTTTCAGTTATTCTGGGAACTTACTTCCTACTTCTACGCATCTTGAAAACCCTATTGATCTCTGCAACGTTTTCAGAGATTTTTATCTTTATTATCACTGGATCGGTGACAAGAACCTTGAGCTAATCTCAAAGCTTTTCAGTGTTGATCATTCTTCCAGGGATTTTGGACTTTTCCATATCAACAAAGTCTAAAAAGAGAGGTCCTGAAAGCAAGGGCAGTCAGATATGAGTTGAGTGCCTCAGACCTTGGGCTCGGGTATGCAGAGTCGTTAGGTATCTGTCCTAAAGATGAAAAGAAATGTCTTCTGAATGTCACTGTGAAGTAGTGCATTTCAGTAGATGTTGCCTGTGAATAACCTAGAAGCACTCGGAGAACCCAATAGACTATGGGCACGTGCAGAGTATTTCCTCCATCCACCAATGTCTTCCCTAGCTTCTTAGGATAAGTAATTAGCACAAGCTCAGTCCTGTAGTTCAACATCACAAGAATTTCACTTGAACTACCTAACAGTCTGTGATACACACGAGATATCCAACTATGTGTACAGCTCAGTCTAAACAAGTGACAAACAAATAACAACTCTATAGACATGAACTTTGGTTTAGCCTGATAATTTCAGTTGACTAATATTATAAAGATAATGAGAAGAGAGTTTTTAATATTATCCTAGGTTTACAGGTTCTCTTTTCATGATGATTTGCATGTCCAACAGGTACATTTATATTTAATTTTTTATGTTGTCTCTACTTTTTATTTATTTCATTTTCTCTGAATATATTCTATCAGCAACAGAGCTAAGGGTTCTTAAACTGATTGTCCTGGAGTAATCCTGGGTTATATTGAGGTAAAAGTATTACTGGACTTCGCTTGAGGCTGAGTAATCTATTGGAATATTTGAGTATGTTCTTAGTGTCCCTTTTATAGCACGTAATTTCTTAACTTTAAGTATGACCCACCACTAATTTCAGCTTTTGCTCCAGAGGAAATTTTGAGGTGGGGAATAAATAACTTTTAATTAAAAGGAAAAATTTTAAATGTTTTAAGTCTTTTCAGATACAAAAATGTAACAAAAACCAAAATATTCAATTGTTTCAACTTCAGTGAAAGTATGTTTTTTTGGGAAAAGATTCTGTCTGATATTTTCAGCCAAGCAGCAACTGTGCAGGAGAAGAAAGAGTTTTTGCAAGTTAATTTATCAATAAGAATATGTGAACATATGGCCATATTAGTACGTACCATTTTGAGTCACACTGATACCATATTAAAAAGTAATCTAGTTGATAAATGCATGTTAGTACTTTTTCAAGGGTTTCTTAAAAAAAAAAAAAAGGCAATCTCAAATGAACCAATAAAAAGGTATTTTTAGGCTAATAACAAAGTTTCATTTTGGGTGATCATAAATCTAGTCAACCAAATCAGAAATAATAATAGCATACAGTGTGTCAAGAAGAAAAAAAAAAGGGAAAGCTAAAATAGATAAACAGATGAACAGCTCTGCTTTGTATTTTAGAACAGTGTGAAAAACTGAATTTATTTGCAAGTTTTATTAAGTATTTGAAAAGGGCAAATAAGAAAAGATTCTTGCCACAGAATCTCAAAATGGTACAGGGGTTTTGAGTCAAATAAGCCCCATTTAAATCAGTTGAATACGGTAGTTACAACTCCTCTTTTTTTGCTTCTGCTAGATTCAGTGAGGTTAGCAAGCCTCTAGTCTCCATGTACGAGAGGGGCTTAAGCCTATGAAGCAAAGGTATTACGCATTTTGCTTATAAAACACTGTTTGTGCAGTTGTTATTTTATCACAGCATGACAATGCTATAGATAACCTGATGTGATGCCATATGAGCGTGATATTTTCCTCTCATCAGTTAGAGTACTCGTGATTTGGTTTTAGGTGGATTTTTTTTTTAGATGGAGGAAAAGCATTGCACAGAATGTAGACCCACTGCCTTGCCATCAGCGAGATAGATACCCCTTCTAACTGCCCGTTAGATACTGACAAGCATGTCCGCTTGGCCATGAAGTTGTTATCTGCCACTTCTTTTCAAGACATCCCTTAACCTATCAGAATGATACAAGTCAGACATGGGCTGTTCTTCAATATATTCACATAGGGCTGAATGGTTAGGGGATTCAGAAAGTGTCACAAGTGATGGCAGTGCAGATCAGGAAACGTGTTGAAGATATGCTGTAGCCTTTCTCCACACACAGACCATCTTACCTGGAACCCTACAAGTGCCCTGAGCAACCTGATCTAGTGGGAGAGGTCCCTGCCCATGGCAGAGGGGTTGGAACTAGATGATCTTTAAGGTCCCTTCCAACCCTGACAATTCTATGATTCTGTGTTTCTAAACAAGCAAGATGTGAGAGGGGAATTGTGCAGAACTCTGCAAGAAAGATCTGTCATGCAGGAAAGCAACTGCAGATGGAAAACTAGATAGTATTTCACAGAGAAACAAACTGTTGGAGAAGGAGGTATGACTTGTTTTTTATTGCTTTAGACAGTTTACAGGTTAACCAACACCAGCTTCTGCTCAGCCATACTCTGATTTGCGTCTTCATACATGGGGTGGGATATCATATCACAAAATTAGGTTAGTCCAAGCTCTCTATTCAGTGCAGACTACTTCCTGACAGTGGTACCATAAGGTTATCAAATTATGTTTTTAGGTTTTCTTTTCTAGCATCATTTTGTAGGTTCTTGAAACAAACTGAGGTCCTAAAATATATTGTTCGAGGATTGGCAAACATAATGTAGCGTGTAACCAGCATAGCTGAGTGACTGGTCTTGACTCAATTATGCAATAAAATCAGAAGGCCAGATGAGTCTTTAAATAGATATGCTGAACTTTGATAACCAGCTAGCCTCACTAACCAACTGAAAACTCTCTCAACTTCTTGCATTTTTGTAAATCCTCTTATTATGACTGCACACTGTTTCTAGAAAGGGAAGCTATCACAGGGTGCATGTCCTTCAAATTTACTGTAGTCTTTAGAATTGAATGAAAAACTGACATATCTGTCAACTGTTGAGAAACTGACAGATAATTATTTTCCTGTCTCTTTTATCATTTAGAAAATTTAGGTGATCTCTCATAACTTCTTAAGGAAAGGACGGAATAAAAGTGTGGAAGATAGAACGTAAAACCTATAGTCACCTCTTCCTTGCAAATATCAGAGGTGATTTCCAGGCTAATAATAATTTGTTTAATTAAAGTAAATTTTTAAGCTCACAAAATACCAAAATGCTGAGCCGAAAGGAGACTTAGAAAGTCAACTTGATCGTAGATGCCCAAGTCCTTGAGCTGCCTCCCTGCAATAAGACAGTACACAGGCAGCGTGCAAGAAGCTCCTAAAACAAAGTGCAGGCAGAACTGCTGTGGCTGCTGTGCAGACGGATGCCTTGTCTTTACCAAGAGAAATTAAATAATTTGTTTTGTATTTCTGGCAGACAAACCATAGAATGCTACTGCACTATTTCTGCAAGAGCATTTGATGATGCATGCAAATGAGGTCTGTTTTAATGAGCTGCTGGCCAAGAGCAGGCAGCAAAATTTAGTCTTAAGACTTATGTCCTCTTGAGCATATGGTGCTAGATGAGCATCTTTCACAGCCCAGCTAGTAATGAGAACTAATCTGAACTGGGCTAGCTCTGCAACAGACCAAACAGAAGAATCATACTTCTTATTTGCAGTGAAGAGTTAATTGCATCTTTAAAATTTCAAGTACATTATTTTATTGACATAGAAATTAATTTCAGGAGGTGGCTATGAACCAATGGAATGCCAAGTCCACACTGTGTCATAAAAAAAAAGAAAAAGACGGGTCGGATGAGCCAGTAGAAGATTTTGGTATGATAAACATTGCTATAATGCTTTCATTTATATAACACTCACATGTGCTCATCCATATCATGACCACTGCCGTATAAATGAAACTCTGTTTCTAATACATTCTGGAAGCCCTATCTTGCATATAGTCTCCCAGAGACTCAAATGCAAAGGCTGAATGGAATGAAATCACCTAATATCACAAAAAAACCCTTCACATATAGAAGGAAAGGAATGATGAAGGAAAAGAAGAAGGGAGGAAAGGAAGAATTATTTGGTATATACACTAAAATCAAGCGAATTCCACAGCCTTGAAGATACTTCAAAAAAAGAGGGCTGCCTGACACCTAAATTGCATGGATACAGTATTTTACCCAAGTGGTGTTTGTGAGTACAGATACTTGTCAAAATATTGTTCAAAGAGAAGGCTTGGAATAAAGTCAACATTTATACTCTAAAGGATTGGAAAAATAAGAAAAGCCATCTTGACATGAAATCAGGTATTTTGTAGTGTAAAATATTAAATATTTGCATGGAACATATGCTGGATCATTGTGTTGCAGTTGCAGACCAGGTGCGGCATTGCTTTCTTCACTGATGGCAAACATAGCTAAGGTTTGAGACCTCTGCTCTTAAAACATTTTATCTTGGTGATTATGAGCAATGGAAATATTTCTGCTATGACTTGATTGCAAGAACGTCATAGAACCTATAGAGGTACAACTAGACAAACTGCAGAGGTGACAACTTTTATATAAATACACAATGAAATCTGCATACGTTGGCATGGCAAATATCTAATGTCTTGAGAGACAGGAATGCGCACACACATATACTTTATATACATAAAGTATTTTTATATATATAAAATATTTTTGGTCCACAGCAATTCCACTTATTTGTCTCCCTACTTGAAATTAAATCAGTTCTAGATGAATTTCTGTGCATGATCAAACTTCTAGTATTTATTTTTGCACATCTTTAATAAACTATTAAAAAAGGAGATTGAGACACATTAATTTTGCATTTTCCATACTTGCATGATAAAACAAAGGAAAAGGCATTCTCAACAGCTCACTGTCTAAAATGTAAGCTTAACTGTCAATTATTGTGGTGATTTCATGCTGCTGAGATAAAACAGAAATTAAGAAAAAATTAGTAGTGGTGCTAGATCTTAGACGAAAACCAAAGGGAAGACAGAAATTAGATAAACTAGATGTATATTACTACCATATTATCCTTCCGTAGAAATCTTACATGCTGTTTCTTTAATGTATATACACATAATTTATGTAACACATTGCTTAGCTAGCTACTTAAAAAGTGTTTTAGATAGCTCAAATTCCTTATATGCCTTGTATTTTTATTTTTATTTTGCTATTTGTCTCAGGACCCTTGGGTCTATTTGGACATCAGAAAATGTTTCATATTACAAAGTTAAGTATAGTGTCATTCAAAGCATATGAATATTCTTACTTATGTAAGTAGCTGACCTGAACTGCTTAAATATGCTGAAGTCCTTTCAATAAGAAATCTGTAAGCCTAGGATACCTATATTATAAAAAAGTATTTTTTACCATCTTCTTTTGGCCCTCCAATCTATGCACACCTCTTCTTTTTCTAAGTTTATTTTTGCATTGAAATTTAAGAGTTGCAAAGCTGTTACACACATTGATTCCTACATGAGTGGAGGGAAGGAAAGCAGGATGAATGTATGTGTGTATTTGTAAATACCATATGAATTCTTTCAGTGTTAACAGTATAGAACTGTGGAATCATTTAGGTTGGAAAGGACCTTTAAGATCATAGGGTCCAACCATAAACCTGACACTGTGAAGTCTACCACTAAACTATGTCTTTTAAGTACAACACTTATATGTCGTCAGGGATAGTGATTCCACCACTTCCCTGGGCAGCCTGTTCCAATGCTTGACAACCCTTTCAGTGAAGAAATATTTCCTAATACCCAGTCTGAATCTCTCCTGGTGCAACTTGAGGTCATTTCCTCTTGTCCTATTGCTTGTTACCTGGAAGAAGAGACCAACCTCCACCTCACTACAACCTCCTTTCAGATAGTTGTAGAGAGGAATAAGGTCTCCCCAAGCCTCCTTTTCTCCAGGCTAAACAACCCCAGTTCCTTCAATTGCTCCACATGAGACTTGTTCTTGAGACCCTTCACAAGCTTCATTGCCCTTCTGTGGACATGTTCCAGAGCCTCAATGTCTTTTTTGTAGTGAGGTGCTCAAAACTAAACATGAATTTTGAGGTGTGGTATGTTGAGATACGGTTTAGTGCTAAGCAACGTTATCTTGTCCCAATGGGACCAAGTCCTGTGACCTTATCCAAATAGCACAGGGGTTGTGCTGGTTGTCCCTTGGAGGATTCTTACATCATTTTTATCCAGGCAAACATATTTTAATTTGGATACATTCCAGGGAGGCAATTAAAGAACTGCATAACTTTTGGTGTATTTTAATTTGTTCTTCAAAGCAGTGCTTGCTGATGTGGACTAATCAGCTTTTATGTGCCAGTGAAAGCACAGAACGTGATGACAGATGGTTAGCCAGAAAAATTTTTGTAGCTAAATACCCACTGTCATTGTTAACCCGGAGAGTGACAACCTTGGTGTCATTTTCTATGGGATGTGAGTTTTCTTTTAGCTATAGCTGTGCTCAAAATATCATGGACTGCCTGTAGCACAGTGTATTTGAACACGAAAACATCCAGCTGACATATCAATGAGATAGTCCTGGTGAATGCTACAAGTTCAGTTAGGCGAGGCATAAGGTTTGTGGCAATGTCACCGTGCAATGTCTAACTTCCTAGTCAGTGCATCTGTCTTTTCTTATATTATCATAATGTCCATCAGTAACCAGTTAATCAGATTAAACTTGTGGGGAGATATCTTGGCTGTCTAATTATCAGCGAGGGGGGAGGGAGGAACCAACCGAGTTCTGCTGATTTTTCTGCTCAGTATTTTAATGGATCTACAACAGACACGCTATGTTTCATTTCAACTAAGAAATATGTGCCTAAGAATCCTTTCAAATAATCAAGCTCGTTGTAGTAGGAACACCAAAGGAGAAATGCATTTCAAATCCATGTGCCTTCATAAACACAGAATTTAATGCAACTGCATGTGTTCTAAATTAAGATCTCTGCAGTACAAAGAGAATGCTACTTTAAGAATTAGAATACTCGCATTTCATTTTTATTATGATGTTCTAATTGTATTTTAGTTTATAGATTATATCATTTATCATATAAGCTGTGGAGAAACACAGGCTTGTCAATATTTTCTAGAAAGAACATTAGGATTTAAGGTAGGAGGGTGGTATCATATCAATACAAAGCCAGTCTAACAACCATCTTTCACTCTGACTACCAGAGTTATATTGCAGACTCAGCTACATGGATCCTAAACACATATGACCACATTTGGCACGCTGGAACTGTCTGATAGCACTCTCTGGTAACTGATGATAAACTTGATTTTGAGGGTGAAGTTTGTTTTTTTCCCCTTGGAAAGGTGAACATTTCATAAGGTGATGTAGAGAACCCTGTAGCATCCCTGAATGTATTGTGACTTTTTTTATTATTACAGAACATTTGGTCTTTTTTTGGAGCCTTTTGACTAGCTCTTTCTCTCAGGCACTGTTTTCCTAAATATTCCCTTGCCTCAATCCACAAGAGACAAAAAGCTTCCTAAAGAAAACACACATGTATAAAATCTAGTTAAATATATGAAAAACTTGTTATTGTTGTGAGGTGAGAAGTTTCAATGAAAAGTATTTTTATGTATTCTAATATCTTTTAAATTCAAAGAATTGAAATCCAAGCTTATACATAAAGCATTGATTAAATCCATATTGAGGAAAATGGAATGCAGATAACAACTTAATCTTTTCACCTTATTCTGTGAACCTGATGGAAGTGGAAACAAGAACATCATTAGCTAAAATGCTCTGCCACTAAACCCAGGAGATTTTCTGGTTTTCTCGTTAATTGATTTGTGTGCAGCAGGCTAGGGGAGGTACGCTTTATACATGCTTCTTAATTTCAGAATTGATGATAAGTGGGAAAAGAGAAAAGGAGCCTGTTGCAGTCTTTGCTTATAAACTGTGCTCTTCCAGATTAAGTATCCAAATAAGGTGTCCTTCATTTTCTTATATATCTTCATACATTCTTCATGGAGGTACTCCAGACTTTTATTTCAATATGGCTTAGATTGTGTCATCCCTTTCATAGGGCTCAGATGGCAACCCTATATTCAGCTATTTCATGTCAGAAAATTTCCTGTCTGCAAGATTTTCGTCACTTACATTTTGACCTAAGAACATCTAACATATTCCCTACCACCTAGGTGGCACTGTCTTTTATTAAGCTACAGCTGAGTGCTTTACTTCTGCACATTCATCTGTTTCTGAAGAATACAAATTAACAGCTCTAATTCTTACATTCAGAACAGGTTGTCCCAATCCCTAGACACTGGTGGCTGGCCACAACACTTTTTTATGCTTTGCTTAATGCATGTTTTGTTTGTTTGTTTTTAAATATGTCCAACTGCCTGGAGGGTTCTTTTTTTACAATTCACAGTAGAGTTCACACACAGTTCACACATACAACCACAATGCAGCCAGCCCACGATATAAAAAAGCCAAGCTACAAGGGACTAGGTAGTTGCAAAGTAGAATGCAACATGGGAATCCAAAGCATTTCAAACAGATTGTTTGAATGTGTAAAATAATCTTAACTCTTCTTGATTCTGTAGTGTATTACAGGACCATACAAAATACTGCCTTGGACAGAAAAGAGATGCCATCCAAAGATGCGTACAAATGTCACACTGAGCAATTTCATTCTACCCCTTTAAGGGTCTTCACACTTTCCTGATAAAGTGATAAAACAGTCCCAAATAATGCCCTGCTTTTACTAGGTGGACTTTTTGGTATCTCCAAAATGACCAGCCTTGCATGGAGGATAAAGCTAAAGGAATGTCCGCAAAAGAAGGGAAGAGTCTGTGATGAGCAGAGGTGGAGGAAGAGGAAAGCAATAGAGAAGCAATATAGCTGTGTATTGCAAATGAAGAATGATTTGCTATTTAAAAGAAGATCTAGAGCTCAACATTTTGTCATGTTTGGCCTGGTGGCATGCTTACCAGCATGCTGTTTTGTGAGAGGGATTATATCCAGATTTGCAGCTAAACAATCTGATGCCTCTTTCCTTGGAAGTGGCAATTCAGTTGAGCTGCAAGCCCAGTAACATTGCCAGTAGTGTCTTTGAGAAGCTTGATAACATGATCTGGATGAGTATGGGTGTTTGACCCTAGTAAGTCTGGATTTTTCTTACACCAGATTATTTTACTGATGGTTCTTTCTTCTCAGAAAGATTCTAGGTTGTGCATCAGTTCCTTGAATCCATGTGTCTGACCCTGGCTCTGTCCCCTGATCCTCGCTTCTGCCTCCCCCATCTATCATTTAATTAACTTTACATCCTTCCTTGTCTTAGAACCTTTTGCATGGTGCAGGATTCTTGACTATCAGCCTAACTCCAACTTCATTTTTGCTTTGATTTTGGAACTAGTGCAGTCCTCAGGTTCACTTTCATCTCAAGCTGAGTGTGATTGTCATCTACTGTCTTTGCCTTTCACATTTCTCCCTCTGAATTTCCCTTCTACAGTCACATTATACAAAATACAGCTTTGCAGAACTGATCTGCTGACTTTAGAGAGCTTTCAAGAAAATCTTGGAAACAGTGTAAGTTCTCATGTAAGAAATACCCTTTGTTTTCCTCACAAATAATTTTAGAATACCATAACCATAAGAAGCAAGAGCTCAAGACATCCAAAAAACACCAGTTATGATATACATCAAAAAATTCAAATGTCTTCCCTACTATAAATGTCAAAATTATTGAGCAGAGATATGCCAGCTTGGAGGGTTAATCAAAGACTATTCTTCCAAGTTCATCATAAAACTAGAGAAATAGCTCGGATTTGTTTTTTTTTCTTTCACTCTGATGGTAATCACCTTCTAGATAATTCTAAATCATCTCTGCTCAAGGTTGACCTTTAAAATGAAAAGCCATGTGCCACAAGAACATCGTGCCAGAGGTAACTTTCTGAAGCCTCTGGCTCCCTTCCCCTGCTATTGCAACCTAACAGAAACCGTTTTTTGGTACGGAAGTGAAGGAGCAAGGGCAAAACATCTTGGTCCCTGCGATTACTGAGGATTCAGTTTCCCTCTACTCTTGAAGGAATAAGGGAGAAGTGACCTTACCCAAGGAATATCAGAAACATCAGACCTGAGGATTTTTCTCAAGAACTACTTTCTTAATAATGATTTGATTTATGTGTTGAACACGTGCATGCCATTTTCATACAAACGAAAAGGTGGCAAGCAGTTGCCTTTCCTTATGTAGAAACAAGTAACTTCAATTTTAGATTCAGTGGATCTTTGTGTTTGATACAGTCCAAGAAAATGCGCCTTATCAACTACTTGCTTTTAAGGAAAGGCAATAAATACATTGGTTTCTGAAGAAATGAAATGTTTTTCTCTTAAGCATCAAAAAGTAACAATTCAGAATAGTGCCTGTCAGATGAAGGCGCCTGACTTGGACCTTTTTCCTTCCTGATGACTTTTGGCTTTTACAGGTTACTTAATCTGCTACAACCAGAAAAATCAATATCTTCATAATTTACCTTAGCTACCCAGTGCTTGCCTTTATATATGTTTCTGTCAGATAGAAGGCTGAAAAGGTGATAAAAAATCTTGAACTTGGATTAGTACATTTCACAATGTAGATGTGTTGTAAAAAAGTGGCACACCTGGTCAATCAGTCTCCTACTGAGAAGTGAACTGCATTTAATTTTGAATTTGGCAAGATCTTGAGATGACCAGTATGATGGGAGAACCTAGCCCCTTTTCACAATTTTATACTTCAATGAAGAAAGATGTCAAGTAACAAGAGGACAGTGTTTGTTGAACTTCATCACTGCTAGGTTTATATTTTAGATATTTGAACAGGTATTCAAAAGTAATGGAAAAATAGTCATCACAGTATGTGTTCTGGCCTGTGTGATTGTGTAAGAGTTTCCTGCATTTTTCCCTCCATCCTCATATGTTACAAAAGCAGTAACAATTGCCATTGAAGAGAAAACATGCCAAACCGTCTTCTCGGATTACTTTGTGCTTTTTGTACAGCCATGCTTTTGTACGCAGTTTTTATCTGTGTCTGATAGCCTTGCGATAGTCTGTGCTATATTTTGAAAATACGAATACTGTATTCCAGGGAATATATATGATTACCACAATCTCAGGATCAACAAAATGAACTCTGAATGTTTAAATTTACTTAGTTTCAAGAATATATCAATCAGGCTGTAGTTCTAAGGGATAAGGGAACTCGTGTTCAATGCTAGCACCAAAATAGTAACAGACATGGGTATCTGAGGAATAACATAGACCATATTAGTCTAGTACATCACTATAGCTATATTGTTTTAAAGTGTATTAAGGACCAAAAACTTATTGATGCTTTCTAAAAATAATAATTTAGGTTAACTTCCTATCATTTAGCTCAGCAAGGTTTGAGGAGGATGTTTGTTATAAATCCAAATTATTTGCTTGTTACTAACTTCACCAATTTGCATAGAATCTCGTAGTAGGACTACTGAATTATTTCCCCAAACTGTTTTCCCTCTAATAAGTTTTATTTTTGTTCTCATCACTGCAGTACATCTTCCCTTATTTTGAATAGTGATCGATGATTTTATCCATACCATTTTTTTTAATGAAATATGAGAGCTTTTTCATATCTTCACTATGTCTTTCTCAGCCTCTATGATTTAGTAAATATAGATCTTCTCTTAGGAATGTAAGCACCTCTGAATACTCAGTTTTAATCATAGGAATCACCATTTTTTCATTGATATATGTGTCTTATACACAGTTCTCCCTGCAGAAGCCTGAAGTAGAGGCCACAGAATACAGAACTAAGACATTCATGCTTTGTTATCTTGAGCTTAATATTCACTGAAAGATTTATTAATGTTCAGCCCTTCTGAAAGCTGGTAATTTTTATTAATTGCCTGACTATTGAATGAGTTTATAACAGAATTAGTATAGATTTTAGTCGAGCAAACAGCCAACCTGAGCCATGGGTTATTCACACCAGATGGCTCAAAGGTGACATGCCTAGCTGCCATCTTCTGTTACCTTCAGATTTTGCATTGGCTGAAACTGCCTACAGCTTCATCTAGAGGTACTCATGTGAAAGGTATTCACAGTACTACTTTGGGCAAGCAGCTACTGTTGTTTTTTCCCTCTGAGGTACTAAAAAACCCCATCCTTTCTTTATTTTTTTTGAATATTTAGTATTTTAAATGTCCCAGTGAATATTCCAGGGAACCGACTGACAACTCTCTGTTATTCTTGTGTTAATCTAAAGGTATTGGTAATTAGTATTCAGAATTTTCAAAGCAGTTTCATGGCAGGGAGTGGAGGAAAGAGGATCCGTTCCTTTACTGGAAAACCAGAGATTTAGAATAATTGCTGATGAACTCTGTGCATAGGTTGCCACTTTAAATACTCGGTTTGTATTATCCAGCTCCCACATGCAGTCTCATATCCACAAATAGTCACAAACTGGATCTCAACTGTAGTATTGTGTTGATCTTTATAATGTCTAGAAATTTTAAGTAGGGTGTGTCAAAATTACAAATATTTCCTCTAATCTGAAATACATACACAGATGGATAGCATATTTCAGGATTAGAACACACTTATGTAATTAATCTTAAAACAAAGCATCTATGCAGAGAGTTTATTATCTATTAGCAACTGATTATCTCTCAAAAAGATTTGTACATAGGTATATTTTTATGTCTGTATAGGTAGCAATCTTAAAAAAGCCTACAGAATTTCAAAGGATAATTTTAGAGGCAATGGAGAAAAATAATATTGTAAATATTTTTTTAATCCTTTGAATCACAACTGTTATCAGTAACTGTAATTCACTTGCTGTTCAAAACTTCTTTTTCAAAAATTTTCTTTCCTTTTCTAATAATTTTTTCATCTCTAGCCTTTATACTTAAATACCATGATTTGGCTTATTTTCTGCAGACCAGAACTAAAATTAGAATCATGACCTTTGTGCTCAGGCCAAGTGGCTAAGAGCTTTATGGAATAACCTACCACCTGAAAAGTTTGAAACATATTTTAAAATCCATTCAGGTTGTATCATAAACCTTCTTTAACAGCATATTTCTTTGTTAATACTTTTGTAAGAGACTGTTTTTCTTATCTAATTTTAGATGCAGCTCCACATTACGCAGATGCTGCACTTTTGTCTTTTGAAATGCACTTTTGAGGGCTCTTTGTTTTCTAGCTGTTTTTTTTTTAAGGAAAAATGTCTTTTTTCTACCAAGCCACCAACAGGTGCTACTGTGGAAATGCAGCCAAATGAGATTCCCGCTGTTTTAAAGAGTTTTACAGGCATATTATGCCTTTTTTATGACAAAATCTATTCTTCTAAATGACATTTTTATAGCTGTTTGTTTGGATTTCATGTTTATGTTTTCATGCACTTAAATTTTGTCCATATTGCTTTTCTGTTTCAATTATAAATGATTACCATTTTAATATAATTTAAGACGGAAAGGTAACAAAATGTTAACACCTTTTTTCTAATAATCTCAAACTGTTTTGTAATTACGAATGAATGCTACTTCACAGCATTTTTCTCATATAGAATCCTTATCATTCCAAAGCATTTTGCGGACTGGAAAAGAGATGTACACTAGGATTAAACAACTTGCCCAAGATTAAACAACAAGTTGCAAAGCTATTTTTATGTGAGTAGGAGAAGCACAGGATATATACACTTCCTCTGTGTGTGTGAAGTTAGCAATTTATGCATCAGATGAGTACAGGATTCACAGAAAGTCTATAGTGTTTAATGGGTATCTGTAAACCACAGGTGGTTGGTAGACTGCAGCCTGGCATCTGTGAATTCAGGGTATGTTTCTACCACGAACAGTGGAATGATTGAAGCTTGCTTTTGGAGATGCAAATTTAATTTACCTGGCTGGGACGCTAAAAAGCAGTATAGCCATGGCAACAAGGAGCTCAACATGACTGGCTGTGCAGAGGGTGAACAGGTTTACAGGTGGTGCTGAGCTCTATCCTGTGGTGTGCATACAGCTAGAAATGTGAAGATTTGACAAAAACTTCTGCAGGTGTATCTGCACGGAAAGCAGTTGTTCCTTGGTCTGCAGAAAAGAGGGACTTTTGCTCCATCTCTTAGAGCTCCAGCTCTGGAAAGACCCAGCAACTCTGCCGTTCTGAACCTCCTATTTGGCTACAGGGAACTGCAACAAAGTGTTTTGGTTTATTAGCACAACTTAACCCCCTTGCTTTTATATTTAAAAATCACCATGGGCAGTGTTATGAAGATACTCCAGCGAACAAGTGTTAAATACACTGACACTAAGTCAAAAAGCGAGACCGTGATGCATAAGCGTAGATACAAGTTACTTTTTGGATTTGTTTGTAAATTTCTCTTTTTGAGATCCTGATCATAATGCTAAAAAGTTATTCTTGTTTTGGTTTCAAGAGTATGTGAATGAAGCCTGAAGTTAAGTGAAAATAAATATTATTAAAGTTTCAACAAGAAATGCACTGAGATACAAATAAAAGCACATGGATGGGTGGACATCTATGATTTTCTTTAGCTCTTATTATGACATCTAATGTCTGGAAAACTGTAATAATGGAAGACACAGTAATTATTTTGATAGGAGGAATTATCTTGTGTCTGTTCCAAAGATCCATGGCCCAAGATTCTCTTACAGGTTCAAAATCAAGATCCAACTTTGAGACTTTCTTCCTCTGTAGAATACAGATACCTTGCTTTCTGCCATTCATTTTTACCGTTGTTCTGAAGAGAGCAATGTACAAAAGTAACAAACGGGTTTATAGAGAAAGACTTAAAAGAGCATACAGATCATTAGGAAATAGTGCCTTGTGATTCATGACTTGTGATTATGACACTACCCTTGAGAAATGGATGGTGATGGAAGCGAAAGAGGAATTTTCCGGTTGCTCTAGGACAAAGTAGTCATGCACTGAAATGAAGATTTCTAGTTTTGATGACCTGTACTTAGTGTCTGGCAGATTTGGCCTAGCTGCACCACCCATTAGCCTAGGATGGGTACACACTCTGATGGAAGTTCATGTTATCCTCTCAATCTCCTCACTTTACACCACTTTCCTGCCTCTAAATGTCTGCCTGCTGTTAAAAGAAAAAAAAAAATCTTTTTGCACAAGAATCTTTCCACTTAGCACCAGCTGGATAGTAATTCCAACTTTTACTCCTTATTTCCATGTAAAAACAGGCTAGTAAGTCTCTCGGTGCTTGATCAGAGGAAGTGGAGCAGCTGTCAATACATCAAAAACATATATAAGAATAACTCTTCTGAAAGGTTTCCATCATTACATCTATCTTGTTTTTTGTGGTTTTATAGAGTATAGTAAGAAACTGCAAATCAAGTCAATGAAGAGGTTCAACAACAGTGTAAAACTCACAGGTTTTCTTGAAAGAAAAGTTGAATTATTTCTGCCTTCTGGTGCTGTATTTAGGATGCCTAGGAGTGAAACGGTGGATGACAGACACAGGCATTGCAATGGACAGAATCCATTATGCAAACCAGAGGGACTTTGCTCCAGAAAGGTAAGAATTCATGGCATATTGCCACAAACCCCTTGAGCGTTATGCATTTGTAGTGGAGGGAGACTAGATCTGTGAAAATAAGTGAACTTTTTATCTATGAATCATCAGAATATTCTAATGCTAATCTAAGGGACTGCATAAATGTTGCACATTTCTTAAATATACAGTGTATATTATATGAGTTGCTTAGTGAATCAAAAAGAGACCAAGCTGCTTCAGGCTTTAATATAAACTCTGTTTAAAATGTAAGCCTCAGATGCAGTCAGTCTAACTTTATGTCTTAAGTGAAGTACTTTGCAAAGGACCCTCATCACCCTAGGCTATCCCGCTAATCAGTGCACTTCCACATGATGAGTGTGATGGCCTGAATTACCTGGAGGAAGTGCTTTCTTCTCTCCACTGACTCTAGAGAGACCCTGTGGAAGCCAAGCATCTCAATTAAATGCCTACAGTTAGATGAGAGCAACTTAGACTTGAATGCAGCAAAAATTTGCATATATCTTGGATGCTCAGTGTATAGCTGACTTCCTCGTCCTCTTCAGATATCTTTTTAAGATGCAGACAAGGTAGACATCCCATACCTTTTTATACAGCAAAACTAGATGCACCCTCAGATTTCACAATGATAATTTATTTTTGCCCTGAAGCCAGTCACTATCAGGTAACGAAATTCTAAATGTTCAAGGTAGGTGCCTTCACGTGGCAATATTTCCCCATTTTGTGTTTCTCAGGCTTTGCAGTTCCAACATTTTTCTTCCAGTACTTGCATTTCCTTGAGGGGAGTATTTGTAATTTACTTCTGCTACCAATCTCTTCCACTCTACCTGGTAGTTTCTGCCTTTGTCTTCAAGATGTCAAAGATTAACTCAATCTATATCTTATTTTAGGAGGGCTTATTGCGTTTTGGATAGTTCCTTGATGGACTGTTAGCTAGTGTGTATGGTACTGGCCAGAAGTACATAAACTAATTTTTTTCATTCTTATCTAGTGTCAGCACTTTGAGCTCCATTTCAACCCTAAAATGAGAAATCTGAGGGGCAAAATCTTAATTGGCTAGTTCAGAAACAAATACATATACATATACATACACATACACATACACATACACATATACATATACCTATACATTCAGTTTACCCTTCATGTTTCTTTCTATTTTTGCTGAAATAATTTGCTCTTTTCTGTACTCTAGTGCCAAATCCTTTTCCTTATTCTGCTTATTAAACAACATGTGTGTGTCCATGTGCACAGCTGTGTTCTACAGCATTGCTTTCCACATGATCTCTTCCACTTCTTGGGTCATCCTTTTCACTATTTGCACCAAGCTTCACTCTGCTTCTCTTGGAAGTACTCCTGAGCATACCTGCATGTCCACTGAAAACACTTCCAAAACCACACTGAGTTCAGTAAGAAGAAGCAAGCCAGGATGGGGTGCATAATTCCACAGAAGTGTCAACAGTGAAGCATGGTTTGTGGGCAAAAAACATTAATACCATGCAACTTCTATTTTGTTCAATAAAGTTCTACTCTGTGCTCTGTGTTCTTCTTGGAGATTTGGATGTCATTAGAGAAATGCTGATAGTACCCTTACTGCTGTAGCTTTCCCAAATCTTTGAGAAAGAAACCCTGACATAGATTACTGAGAGGTGGAAATGAAACAAGAATTATGGAATTAGTCTTAATTTTGTTTAGATTCAAGATACTGACAATTTCATTGGTAATCAGAGAAAAATAGGATATATATGGTAACGTGGATAATTTCAAGAATCTATTTCAACTAAATTGAATAAAACATAGTCTAGCATGTTTAGAGTTCATCTAAATAAGCCTTGATCTGATAAACATGGTACATTTTTTTTCTGTTAAATTCAGTGTTTATAAATAAGAAATTTTCTTGTAATCTAATTGAAGTTTAGGAAAAAACCCAACTCTTTCTACTAAATTAATCTTGTCAAGGTTTTTATTTTTCTTCCTTGAAACCTAGTTTCTAGAGTTTCTAACAAAATTAGAAAAAATTGGCCATTATGTATGTTATGTAGCAGAAGCGGCAAAGAAAGGCAACACAGGAGGAGAAGAAATCAAATGTACTTAAATAGCTACTTTCTGTAGAAGCATTAACAAGTCTACAGCTTCTCAAGGAAGAGCAGATATTTGAACCCAAACATAAGACACTCTTAGGCATATATGAATGGGATAGGCTCTGTTCAAACTTGCAACAACATCCTGATCCACATTTCTTCATTTGTGTTCGAACACCTGAGCAGATTTTTCAGCTGTAACACCTACACCTTTTATGTACCTACATAAAATACTCTGATATAGTAAGCTCATGGATTTTTTACTTATGTATACAATAGCAGAAAACTCATACAGGGACAACTGATCCTAGAGAACAGATTGATACCTTTCAAAGGATGCTTAGGTAAGGGAAATTAAATGCCACATTTTGGGGGAATGTGGTGATGATCAGTACAGAAACACAGAATAAGGAGAAATCCTTATTCATCTTTATTTGTAAAGATTTTGAGCGCTTGCCAGGACTTGGCTCTTGTGAGCTAAGTACTCTTCCAGAGTTAAAATAAAATGCTACGGACCTGATCCAGGTCTGACTGAAAATAGCTGCTACTGAATTTCTATATAACTTGTAAATAAGGTGCATGTTGGAATGAAGGTGAATACAGTGATTACTCTTTCTTTATTCATTGCCTACCAGTCTTTCCACCTCACAGATGGAGTTTTTTGCTCTTTGCAGCGGTTAATTGTCTGCCAAACAAACCTCAAAATCATAATTCCTCTAGGAAAAAGATAAGGAAAAGTTCTAAAAGCAGTGGAAATGGGATCTAACCCTGTGCTGGACTGCAGTTTGTGTCTGAAAGGAACCAGTCTCTGCGAGTGCTGTTTGCTGAGGGCCATGCTTGCTGTCTGCAATGGAAGATCATACTTCTGGTAGCACTGAATGAATTGAAGTGTACACCAACATGAAGATAAGCTTCTTGTCTTTTAATAGAAGGAATAAGTGTCTCTCATGATTGCCAGTCCTGTTACATGTCTCCCCAACGTGGCTAACCAGCCTAATTAAATTTTCAAAGTCAGATGAGCCAACTGCTGACAGGGTACCTGCGTCAGGTTTTAATGGTGAAACTCATCAGCATGAAAACTTCATCTTTTTTTTTGTGATTTGGTTGATGATTAGGAGTATTGGTGGTATCTGGATGACTTGTCAATAGCTCAGAGTTTGAGAACTGAGCGGGTCTCTCCTTTGGCTATAAACTAGTAATGCAAAGGAGAAAGACTGAGAAAGATAAGCATTTTTCCTGAGCTCTCCTGCACCAATTGGTAAGTATAGATCTTAGAACATTTAACAGAAGAAAATAGTTATAAGACCTCAGTTTGTTTTCTAGTGAAATAATTTCACTTGAAAAATAAGAAGGAGAAAGGCAGAAAAAAGCAGTGAAATTACTTTTGGCAGTTATTTTGCCTATTCACAATGTTTATTCTGTGTTTTGTTTTTAATGAAAAAACATGTTTAATTGTTGCACTAAATAATTTTCTGAATCTTTGTGAAATAGAAACATTTTGTCTCAAGATGACAGGATCTTTATTTGTTTAATTTTTAACTGCTACTAGGAACACAGAAATATACTGTTTAATGATAACATAAAATACTGCTGTTACTTTTGCTTTTTAGTTTCGGTGCTTCTCTATATGAAACAAACATGTACACAATCCTGGTAAGTACTAATATTACATTTAAATATTAAATATTTAAGTAAGTAATTGTTTAATAAATAGATCGCATTTAAAGTTAAGTTCAGTGAGGATCAGGGAGGTGATTTATCCTGAGTTATATCAATAAGTAAAAACAAAATAAAGCCTTAATATTCTGTTCCTGTAAATCCTCCCTTTTACGATCCTATTACAGCAAAACTTGGAGATAGATGATGGATGCTGGGACAGAGACAGAGCAATAAAATCCAGAGAAGCCAATATTGGAAGGTTTGTTTTCCAGACGCATGTTAATTCTTTCAAGAGCTATCTTAAGCGAGTTAAAGAAAATATAAGTAGTTAACTCCTAACAGTGAATGATTCTTGTCCTGTGCAATAGCACTATGGGACCATGGAGACATCTGACATGGATATTTTTGCTAAAGCCTTTTTCTATATGTGTTTCCCTGGAAATAACACTTTCAAAGTTCTTAAATACTTAAAATGTTTTTTGACAATGTAGATTTTGTCTTCTGTTATATTTACACACATATGAAGGACTAGTATAGCAACTATAGACTGCACTGTAACCAGTATAAACTAGAGTTGACTGGAAGTGATCAGGATTTCCTTAATGGATGTGGAAACAGAAACAAACCCTAATTAGATTAGTTTCTAATTAGACCCTGAAGTGTTCTGTTTCTTGAAATGACTTGAAAATGTCTGCATTTGGAGGAGCTAAGGCAAAAAGTATCACTACAACTGTATTTGACAGAGGAGGACTAGTTTTGTTATGAAAAAATAGCAGTGTGGAAAGAAAGAAAGAAGACGAAAAAAGAAAACAGTGGAAGGACAATTTAAAAATAATCCCTTAAATTTCATATTTTCTGGAATATTTTCTGAAAAAAGCTCGTTAGAAAGACAATTGTAGTTTTACAGCAGAGAGCAATAGACTCTGTGTGAACATCACTCAAAGCTTGTTCCCAATCACATAATTAGGTAGTTGCCATGAAAGTGTGCTGACCCTTATTTGCATTACCAAGGGACTACCAGCCCTTGAGACTTACTTAGCTTCATTTTGAAATTGATGTTTTCATACTTAAATCAATTAGTTGGATTACTGCAGGATTTCCTAATTAGAAAAGAGACCTTGGAATCTTTTTTTTTTTAAGCTATTTTCTTAGATATTGCTTGGATATATCTTCAAAGAACCTTTTAGACTTTGGAAAAAAAAAAGATTGGGAGAATAAGAACTCTGAAAGTGTTTATTCAAAGCAATACGTGAATCAATTCAGGAGACAGACAATATGAGAATAGCGTGAAACATACTGGGGGGCACTGCTGCTAATTGTCTCTTATCTAGTATCACAATGAGCAAGAACTGCTTGAAGAGAATTTAGAAAAATAGCTGAGCCATTAGCCAAGTAATAGAAGAAAAGAAAAATGACATAATACATGAAACTGAAAGTGAAATTTCTGCATGTTGGCTCGCCCAATGTGTCAGATGGTCAGAAAGAATTTCTTCAGAGTTCTGAGATTTTTATAGTATGGTGTGATTCAATTGCCCTGCAAAGTTATCTCACAGAGCTTTTTCTCCAGGTAGATTTGTTCACTGTTCTGCCAGCTGTTACTTTCATTGGGCCCCCTTTAGATTATGTGGTAATTGTACAGAGGTGTCACAGTTTTAGCCAATAACCAGGTGAGAGATATTCTCTGTAAACCCACCACCCTCCCAGGGGAATAAGAGAAAAAGACTTTAAGGTGGGGAAAACCCCTAGAATAGCTTTACTGAAATAGAAAATACTACTATTAATAATAATGAAGATGGTGAATTTTGTACAAATATGTAAATATATTTAAAGATATAAAATGAATATGCAGATACAGAGCCTGCACTTTCCAGGTGGTAATTAAGTCCCAACCAGGAAAGCCCCAAATTGGACTTAGCAGCAGATGAGGGTGCTGGAGCCCAGGGTCCTGATGATAGTTCAAAAAAAAAAAAACCCACCAAAAGAACAACCTCCTCAAAAAAACAAAGCAAACACAGAAAAACAAATTTGGAGCTACTCAGGGATGCAGGGGAAGGCAACCTATTTCAGTGCATGATATTCTTCTCCAGCAAGAAAACAGAATGTATGGAGTGATAACAAAAAAATAAAACCAACACCTCCAGCTACCAAAGTTTTTGTTAGAGGCCCTTATACACTGAGCACCATGGGAAGGAATACTGTGATTGTTCTGTTTGGGTCACCTGACCCATCCTCTCCTCCCCATAGGCACAGCTGCCCCCCTCCCCACTGTGATTGCCAAAAACACAGGCTGGCAGCAGCTGGTGATGTCCTTAGCAGCCTCAGGTTAGTATGGCTACAGAAATTTTTTTTCTTGGTACTCTCAAACTGGGACAGGGAGCCTTTATGAAAATGGCCATTTACAGATCATAGAATGTGTTGGGTTGGAAAGGACCTTTAAAGGTCCCTGCAGTGAGCAGGGACATCTTTAACTAGATCAGGTTGCTCAGAGCCCCAGCAAGCCTGACCTTGAATGTCTTCAGGGATGGGGCTTCTACCACCTCTCTGGGCAACCTAGTCTAGTGTTTCACCACTGTCATCATAAAAAAATTTCTTCCTTATATACAGTCTAGATGTATTCAAAATATGTAGTTAGAACACTTCCTGTAACAAAATTCTGATCTCATTAATATCAACATGCTGCATCAATTTGTAGAAAAACATGCAATTTTTGACACAGTTATTGTAAGTGACATTCTGTAAAATATAAAGGGAATTTTTGGTCTTACCGAAACAAATATTTAAAAAGCAATTCTCTTCCAAAGCATTAATGAAAACTCCAGTTTACCAAAACATATATTTTATCAAATCAATCTTTCTTTTTTTTTTTCTTTTTTCTTTCAGCAGAGGAGACACCATCATCAGGCAGGTTGTTTTCCCAGGTGAGCCTCATCCTCTGTACTCCAGGTGTACTGACCCCTGTGATTTCCCCACATGTGGGAAACTTGACTTTGTAATTTGTAGTGATTCTGAGAAAGGTTTTTAGCCATCATGAAGGTGAGCCACATAATACCTGATTACTCTGATGCTGGGCTGATGGGGAACAATGGTTAAAATATGAAAAATACATTTTACCATTTTAAATCCTCTCACTAGCTGTTTTTTCAGATCGTCTTCATGTGTTTCAATGTATCATAGGATCTGATTGGCATGTGTTGCCAGTCCTAAGGTATTACTGAAGAATCATTTCAAACCATAGGGTGTATGCAAGGAAGAGTTCAAAGCTTCAGTCTGTAGTAGATGAGATTTCCTTTTTAAGGACAGTAATAGAGTTCCCAGAAGAAGTTAAATACAGTTTATGGTAAAGTGAATGTCAATAGTAAGCACAGCCATAGCACAGAAACTCGTGGAAATAAGATCTTATTCAACTTTGAAAATATAACAGATATCAATACGGTATCTAAAAAATACTGGAATTGCTTCTAGAGGAGGCAGCAAGAAGGCTGTCTCCGTATGGTTCTGAGTTAAAAGGCTTTGAATGCTTGTAGGTACATTTTTTACTTCGTATTTCTAGTTTTGCCTTTTCAGTGGAAACCATGCAAATTAAATAAGATGGATAAGATGGTATAAGCTTTTTGAAGAAGAGTGTTTACAAAGTTGGCATTAATAAGGTCCCATTGTTTAATCTTTTTCAGCACAGCATACAAACAGTCTTCCATGTTGTTGGATTCAGGCACATACAGACACATATGTGTCAATGGTCAAATGCTGATGTGTGTAGGAAAAAGAAGTAGAGGCAATGAAAGATACTTCTTCTCTTTGTGTATAACAAACTTCGTGTTTTAAATACCATATTGGATTATTGTGTTGGACAAGATAAATGCTATTAAAGTTTCTTTGCCCAGTCCAGAAAATAATCTGACTGGATTTTATTTATCCTGAGGATTTCTTCACCATTCAGGGAGAAAGCAGGAGTCTGGTTTCTTTGTTAGGTTTATACAGATGTAGCGAAAGCACGTACTCTAATTTTACTCACAGACTTCACCACAGAAAACCTGCCCCATTTGGTGCCAATGACCCTTGCAGTGAAAACAGCCTATAGGGCATCCAGTGTTCCTCTAGTTCTGAAACAGTAGGTGAGAATCAAGAATGTGTTTCTATGAATAACATCTGCGTGAGTGACCATGCAAAATGGCAGTTAGCTGGCAGCTGAATGAAGATATGCACTGAAGTATTGAAGGAGACATTCAGTCTCTGTGAGACAGACTGTCCTCCAGGTTTCCCTGTAGAAATAATATACTGCCCCTTTTCTGTAGAAACAATTTTCTTTGCGACATGAGTTAAAATAACAGAATCTATTTCTGGTTATATACCATCCTTTATTAATTGATATAATACTTCACATTAACTGATATAATACCTCATATTTTAGTGATGTTAACACGTAGATAAGAAGTCAGGAGAGCTACCAGTGGAGTGGGGTTGACAACAGACATTTTTCAAACAGCCCTGCTGATTGAGAAGTCACTCATCAGCTTGCTACTACGTCCTTTTTGCTGGAGTAGTGGATTTGAAGTGGATGCTCTTCAACTCTTTCCAGAAATGTCTACTGGATTAATTTACAAGACAATGAAAGTTGTAGTAAATCAGTGTTGCTGAAATAGGTTATGGAAGGTGCAGAGCAGCCGCTGTGGTAGCTGCCTCTTGTAACACAGTGAGAAGACTTTGGAGGGGGGAGTATCTTCTGACAGCATCACCTATAAACATCTCTTCCTTTTCTTTCATCTCTATGTACATGTAGTTGATATATCTCAGTCCTGATCAAATGTTTCACTGTCAGCAAAAGAAGCTATTGACTTTAGTGAATATAGCATATAACATTGTTCTAAAGAAACGAATCATGATATCATATGCCTTATAAAAAGAAAAGTGGGGTTTTGCATGGTAGAAAGTTGCTGAGCAAATTACACAGTTGCCTAAACATAAATTACTAGTCCTATTTTAAGGGATGTGGAGTATTTGACTTAGCTATTGCTCCAAACTGCACAGTTCTTCTGTAAAATCTGTATCTTATCTGTCAACCCCATGAAAATACCTCAGATAATTTAGGGAATCTCAGATGACACCCGATGTTAAGCAGTTGATTCCCAACTCACTGTACGTTTTTCTATTGAATGCATTTGTTAATCCAAACTTTATTTAACCTTGAATGAAACAACCTTTTAAACTCTAAGTTTTTCTTGAAAGTCAATATTTTTCATGGGTAATCTTATGTCTATTAATAGAGCAGGAAATGTAGCAATGTTTATGAAATCCATGCACAGACTGATTAATACATTTAACATGTTTACAAAAAGCTGACGAAAGGAAGGGAAGATAATAAAAGTCTGATGAAAACGCTCAACTGCAACAATCAGTGTGATTATTTCAACTTCATTAGATTACTGTTTTTCTTCATATGCTTAGTACCTGAATACCCAAATAATTTAAGTGCAAATTTCATTTCTGATTAATAAGGGAAATATTTAAAATAGCTTAAGTGATATTCTTTACTTGCCTTCTGTGAAAAGAAGAAAGAAAGGTCATCTGGAAGAACAAATTTTTTTTATGGAAACTTATAATGTGGGGAAACACTTGAACTGTGGGAGAAAAGAGGGAACTGAAAACTCTTGGAACAAAGAAAAATATCATACACTGTGTGAATTGTGTAGAAAATTAATATCTGCACTCAATATCTATGTCATTAACAGTGCAGCTCTGGAAGTAGATAGATCTTTTGGCTGGATTTTGCCTAATAAATTCTGCAGTAAAAAAGCTTTGCAAAATAACATGTGTATTTGACCTATACTGAATGTTCTTCTTTTTTATTAGCTAAACAATCTAAACAAACAAGGCCCTCAAGGTTTGCTTTGCAGCTGTAGGTACCTGTATATTTTGTGTTCATGGTCTCATTAAAGTCAAGGCATCATTTAGCTTCAGAAAAGCCACTGAAATGGGTGATGTTACACCTTAAATTGTTATGATTGCAGACTAATATAAACTCACAGAAAACAACAGGCATTATAGCTTTCATTTTCTAATCAAAGACATTTGACACATCTGGTACTGATTATTATATCAGCAAATATAATTATATTTTCTTAAAGTTAAGTGAAAAACAGCACCAGAATTATAATGCCATAGCCATAAAAATGTACTTTTCCATTTTCCTAATGAAAGTCACCTTGTACTGGATAAGAATAGGAGTAAACTACCAATTGATACTTCAAGTTGTTTCTGCTAAAAAAGAGACTCATTATGTAAAATCGTCTGCTGAGAACTGCATAATACAGTGACTGCACTTAAAATGTAACTCCTGAACTGAAAGATTTTACTGTTTTGAGAAACATTTCCTCAATTCTCTTAACTTGCCAGGGCCCAATTGTGGAGCAGAATGTGTAATAAAAAATGAAAATGAGAAATATAAAACAAGTAGAAGGAGAAGAAATATAAACCACTGAGAATCTGTAGTTTTGTACAAATATTTCTGTTCTTATCACCTCAGTTTCATGAATCTTTATTTCTGCTTTGAAAAATTCTCTACAGTGAGTGTTAAGGGACATCAAATTTTACCAAGACCAGAATATTTTAAGGATGCAGTGAGGAATGTGGTGTATATGAACACTGTTAATTTGAAAAGAAAAATAGCTGCAACTGGTTAGACCAGAAAAATAATGAATTTATCAAGATTTCCCCACTTTAAAACAAAATAAATAAAAAATAAATCTCTTTTTTTTTTCTTCCCCTCAGATTTGTTCCAAAGAAATGACAATCCAGCCTGCTTTCATGGCAAAAGAAGATAAATGCTGGGCAGCTAGTAAAAGGCTCCACTGTTTGAGGACAAACCTCAGTCTAAATAATGCACTACCATGTATCAGCCACAGAAAATTCTTTGATTTGACAATATAAATTTAAAGATAAAGGTTATTCAGAACTTCTGCATGTGTCCACATTCTTGACTCTGAAGAGTAAGCACAGTGTTACAAATAAAAGGTATCTGACTAGAAAGTACATTAATGCAATTTAATATAAACCTATCTAGAAAGTTATCAAAGAACCATGCGCTGGAGGCTGCGAAATGTATGCCACACAAATTAGACTTGTCAAATATTTGAGTGTGACTCAAACAGTTTGAAAGTTTTGTCAAGTGTCCAGGCTAGGGAGTAACTCAGAGCAGTGAAAGGCAGGTGAGAGCCAGCATCAAGCAGCTGCAGCATGGAGCATGCAGGCAGGATGCTCAAATCTACTACTGAGATTGTGCCATCAGCCCGACTGGCTTTTCACTCCCATTCCAGTGAGGAGGCACGTGTACTGTTCTGCAGGGACCTACTCATCTGTCAGGAGGCGGACTTTCTGCATCAGCAGTTCATCTGCTGAAGGGTGGGACTGATGCTGTTTGCGTTTCAGGCGGAACTGGTAAATCTAACTTCGCCACATTTGGGGAGAGTTTGCTGCCCTCAGGATGTCTCCATGACACTAATAATCATTCTAGTTCAGATATATGTCACTATAGACCAAAAAAGCAGGTTGATTGGTATGAAGTTTTCTTTGGCTTTGAAATGGTGTTGCAAGAACAGGGAAATGAATTCTTGTGGTAGGAAATGAAGCATGCACTTATCAATAGTCGATCAATCCATTATAGGAAAAGGAAATTATTTTACTGAAGAAAATAAGGTGCTGTTGTCATGAAAATTTGTGGTTTTGATAACCATTTCACTTGTCTAAAAGAAGAGCACTAGACCATGTACCCTGAGTTACTGTGCCCATTGTGTGAAGTAAATGCATCCTCATTGGATATAATGTTGTAAATGTATGAAAGAACAGAAATAGAGAAGAAAATATCTTCAACTTTACAAGCATGAAAGATCCCAATTTGGATGTTCAAGTTAAGGGTTTATGAAGCCTAAAAAACTAAGTGAGTTAGGAAATAATATGGCATGGCTGCATGAACACCTCAGATAACTTGCAGGAAATATCCTTAATTACCAGTGCTGAAGAGAGACAGTTATAGCCCAAGGGTTTTGGCATTCTTACATTGTAATGTAGAGGAATTTTGGCAGTTGGTATTTTTTGCCTTGATTTTAATTTTTTAGTGATTTTGTGATAAAATAATTTGGGGTTTTTTGGTCGTAGTAGCAAGGTTTAAGCTGTCCAAAGTAATTCTGAAGAGTTATGTTTCCTTCACTTATTTGGAGATACATATACACATGTACTTTCATATGCGTATATATATATGGATACAGACATGTTTACCCATACAAACATACACACATGTATTTTTTATGCTGGAACACAGCTGTTTTATAAAACTGGGGAAGTATGTTTTTATTATCAGAAAGGAAAAAAGCTTTTGAGTTGATTGATGCACAAGATATAGAGAAAATAGCAGAACGTGTTGTGAGTAGGCACAATGTATCCTTATGCATATGTTTAGGCAAACAGTAAATATTCAAACAGCTTGCGCTAGCTGTAGGAAAACCTCAATACTTCAGCTCCTAAAGTTCCTTGGTATGTAGCGTTTTACTGTGGTCTGTGCAGGCTGTGTTGTAACTTTAACCTCCAGTGATACTTTTTCTACATATAACATGTGAAGCTTCAATACTGGGCTTCCTGGTAGAATGCCTACATTGTTCCTGACTTCTGATTTCACTGCGAGCCATAGTGGATCTGGTGCTTTTTCAGGGATACCAGCCATATAGTTATGGGGTTTACTTATTCCAGTAAAAGCAACTTCTTCATCTTCTCCACAAAATGTAAAATTTCTGGACCTTCCTGAAGGTGTTATGTGACATTGCCAATCATCTAAGAAACTCAAAGGAATACACGGATTTTCTTGTCAATAGGAGTGTGTGTGCATGTGTATTTTCAGACCATTACGGATTTCAGAAAATCACCAATAATTATGCCTATAAGGCTGTCCTTATATGCCAGACATCTTTTATGATATCATTTGAAGACAGCATCTTTGGCCTTCTTTCCCATTTGTTTAGTCTGCCCACTGGAAGGGAGCTTACGCTGCTGTGGAAAACCTGTCTGCGTGTATCTCAGTGCATGTATCAGTATCACAGTGTGAGATCCACATGTATCTCATCAACTTGCCTGTGTATCTCAGTGCGTGTTCCTCTCTTTGTTCATCTGTAGGTATTATCTACTTAGAAGACAAGTATTGGGAAGGTTTGCACCTACAATCAACAAAGTCTATAAGAGTCAGCCCTTAATTTTAATGGTAATACCTTATGTTACATATTCATAATTATTATTAGACCATTTTAACTTGATAAACAGCAAAGAATTCTAGAGAATTGCAATACTGCTGATGCTGGGGTTTGCTGATGCCTTGATCCCATGTTGATGTTTAATCAATGAAGTCTTATAAGATTTTCACGCACCAAAGACTGCAGTTCATGCTCTTCAGATTTCTTATGACATCTTACCATTTACTGATTTACAGAAAATCGGTTCGTCAAGCCCTCCATCCATATGCAGTTGTTAGAATTCAATATTTATTCAGGTTTCTGTGAGAGAATCTACCCCCTCTTCATGCTTTTTGGGGGATCAGTATCTTAGGTCACTGTAATTATAGATTTATCATTTGGATATAAAATTATCTTTCATACTGGTCTGTCAGTAAGAAATGCTAACATATAATTATTAATGTTTTTCTGATTTGCATCATGCCATAAAAGACAAAAAGGAAGATGTCCTTAATTCCCTTTTTTTTTTTACATCCTCTTCATCAACATCAAAACACCTTGCCAAAGGAGCTGGAATGGGAAAGAATGTAGAAAAGCTTTCAGTTCTTGATGCCTTAAAGTGAGTGGATTGAGTTTTCCCTTGCCACCTCATTAACATCACAACACCTCTTAGACTCTGTCTGTCAGTTACTTATGATGTGCATAGGTTGTCCTAAGCTGGAGCCAGTCCTTATCTTCTAACATAGAAATAGGTTTAATTTTATCATCAGATGTTTGGGATTTCAGATCTGTCTTTGATCTCTAAAACAACTTTTCCTTTTTTTTTTTTTTTGAATAGGTGATAAAACTAATGAATTGCAAATCACCTTTGATAGTTCTGAGATTTTAGTACAGGCGTTAGGAAGGATAACACAGTACTCCACAGGAAGTTGAAGCTTTTTGAGAACCACTCTAAAGCTTCTTATTAAGAATAATGTTCCCACAGAAGACCTAACTGTCTGGGAAAATAGTGCTTACATTCTGTTGCTCTTAGAAATGATATGAGGAGAGTTATTTCTAATATTACAATGCTTCTATCATGAGTATATATTTCTGGGCCCTGAGGGCACTGCGGAACCTACCCTGTCCTCTGGGGTTTCCCCAAATCCTGGCCATGGCTTGGGACCCCATTTCAGGGGAAAACAGCCCCTGCCCTGCAGTTGCTGCAGCAGGGCTTATCTCCAGCTCCTTATAGCCCTGCCCTGCCCAGCCATGGGCTCCACTCGGAGCCCAGCCCAGCCTTGGCCTATTCCTCTGCCCAGGGATGTGCCCAAAGCCCAGGGCTGAGGCTGCCCCTGGCTACCTGGTTCATGTCTAGGGGAGTGGGATGGGACCCGACCCCTTTGGCACCCTGACAATATATTTTTATAGGCTTTAAAATGGCAGTCAGTCAGCTTTTTAAATCAACAGTTGAAAAGGCTGTGCGAGAAGTACAGAAAATCAGAGGCAACATGTCCAAGGGCAGAGGAGAAGACATTTCTGATTCTTCAATTGTTGCCAGACGCACAAAAGCATCTTGTAAAAATGCATATTAAAACCTGAGGTTTCTGCATGGAGGGAACACCGTGCAGAACAGATGGAGCTCTGCAGAGATCTTTTAGAAGGAAAGGAGCTGTTCTGTGGTACAGCAGATGGCTTTAGCTCAGAAATCTTCTAGACATGTTAACACAACACTTTACCGAGCCACTATATACTATCTCCACAGACTGCTTTCTTAATTATCTCTTCTTTACAGTGTTTTTCCAGTTGAGTGTCATCTGTAAATCTTGAACTGACTGTATGCTTTTGCTGACACAATAAATTTGTTATAAAAGACTTCTATTGCATGTGCCGGTCATTTTAGAATATCTGCTTAATAAGTTAACTATTTTTTTTATTTCAACCAGTTCAGTCTTTTTTTTTTTTTTGATAAATTTAAGGGCCTCTTGCTCTCTTGGAGTTTGCGATTTTTTGTTTGTTTATTTGGGGGGGGGTTTTGTGTGTGAAAACTCCTAGAAATATCTACTTCAAAGTTTAACTGACTGCAATTCCTTTCAAAGTTACCAAGGCAGTAAAGAAGCTGTGACCCCAGTGCAAGACTACTGGGAACAACCTGGTTGATTTTTGCCTTTTTCTTTGAAATGATAGTGCAAAAGCAGAGGAGTTAGCAGTTGGACAATTTGTTTTGGCTGAGGCATGAGCTGAAGCTGAGCTAGTACATGACTTTAGTGCCGTAAACAGTCCCTGGAAACTTGTCAATGGTATTGATGAATCTGGTGTTAACGTTACAGATGGCCATTAAATTCATAGAATAGACCTTCTGTCAGCTGACAACGTACAGTGTTCCATTAGCTATCCACAGCCTTCTAGCAATTCTAACTGGTCCAGCTCACAGCTCACTGTTTTGTGAGGAAATGATGGCCATCTCTGTTCAGCTGCAGTCTACTTTCATGGATTTACACATGGTATGTTTTTTTGTGGACTGGCTGCCCATGCAGGGAGAACAGTTAGTGGGTCTTCAAGAGATATGTTTATATGTTTTGCATGGTTTCTGTACCAATAAAGATATGCAAAAGTAATAGTACTAAAGTTTTTGATTTGGACTGGTGTTTCTTGTTGTTGGATTCATTCATAACATCCAGAAAGTTGAAGTATTGTCAGAGGATTGTGGTTTCTAGGACAAGCTAGCTTCTGCCTAACCCTTCCCCTGTATATCTACCTATGAGAAGCCATATGCTTGACTGGCTGCATGCCCCAGTGACTAAGGAAGGCACTCAAGACATGAGCCTTTAATCCCCCCTCCACCCCATATGTCAGTGTCTCCTCCCCTGTCTCTAGCCTATGCTTCAGTTTCCTCCTGTGTCTCCACAGTTGCTGGCTCTCTGTTCTCATGTCCCTGTCCCCCATCTTGATCATCTAGCCTCATCACCCATTGTAATCTTAATAGCTTGATAAACTGGAGACTGAAAAACTCACTCAAGGACAAATGAGAAGGGACTGAAAGTTTTTTTTTAATATGGAAAGGTGAGTGCTACTCTACCTGTGAGCCTCAGGCTGGGTTTTACTGAGTATTTTTTTCAACTGCTAGGGGATCTCTTGGTAATTAATGGAAAGTTATGTTTACCAGGAAATGTATGACACAGCTAACAAGTTTGGTTGTTTTTTTTTTCCCCTGAGACTCCAAAAGACTCCAAATGAAGAGATGACTAACTTGTAATCCTACCAAAAACATAAGTGCAAGATATATCAAGATAAAAATAGAGAGTTCTGTTAGGTTTGATTCCTGCCGTACAACTGAAGTGGGGTTGGTTTTTTTTAAAAAAAAGGAGGAAAAATAGTCAGACTTTAGACGTTGGGTAGGTTTTGGTTCCTTTTATTTCCTTTAGGTTTCCTTAGCAGAGCCAAATGGCTCAAATAATTTCACTAAATTGTATTGTCTTAATGCTGAACTGCTATATCACATTCTTTCTCACTAATGAATTTAAAATATGAAATTTTATAGAGTTGAATGACATAAGCTCTTCCCTCCAGCCATGTGTCTACATCCTCTACAGTGTGTTCACCAATGACTCCTAACCTCTAATGCCAAGGAATCATGCAGTGAATGGAAGTTCCTTTTTTTCTCTCCAATCTAAGCAATTGATTGTGATTCTGGTTATTACAAGATCTTATTCAGGGCGTTACATACCTGCCTCTATGTTTAGCCGTGTTGCCACAGGCTTCCTACAGTCTCATTTAGGACAAATGACTCTTGGTGGTTGTGGTGTTTTTGTAGTCTCACCAAGCTAAGAGACTGAGACTATGACCACTGCATCACACAAATCTCATTAGAACATAAAAAGAGCCAATGTACGTTACTGTCTGCAAACAAAGCTACTTATAACTACCAAACTGTCCAAATGCCAAAACTATCTCCAGTTCCTGTTGAACTAAGTCTGTGGTTTAGATCTGTCAGAAGTGGCTTATCTGCAACCACAGGCTGTACCTAGAGATTCTACCTACTCAGCCAGAGTTAATTATATTTAGTGGAAAGAACAATATTTGAAACAGTGCTCTTTACAAGTGATTTATTTTCATACATTTCAGCTCTCTGATCTTATTGTTTAATCCTTGAAATCAAACAATGGGAAGCTTGAGAGGCCAAGTCAACAAACAAATAGGTGATAACAGAATATTAGTGTCTGTCAGTGCACACAGGTGAGACGGAAAATCAGCTGAGGACTTGAAGAGACAAGTCAAGTCTGTGGAATAAAGGGCACTTTCAGAGTCTACTATCACTGTCTTTAGAAAGATGTGTATATCTGATTCATTAGCAGCTTGGAAATGAGAGGAAAAACAACATGATGATGTTTTCCTATTTAATAATCAGTGAATGTGTTAGGCATAAATGAGTTATGTTGCTGTGCAAAGGGCTGCATCATTTAGCCTTTTGCTAAAACTTCTGTGACCATCATTTTACACTCAAAAGTTTTACGATAGTTTTTCTTCTGTCCTTCCATCTATTTGGTTACTTATCCACTACTTTGCCTAGTTTTGCCAAAAGTATCTTGCAGTTATTCTATAATGACGAATGGAAGGATTTTCATATCTCTATAGAAATCTGTCTCTTGCCTTTAAAAGGATGGTTTGCTGAAAGAAGGGAATCTCTTATGTAGCCAGGTGCTATTTTTTTTTAACTAAAATCTCATTTGTGTTGCACTGATCTGAATCTGAATTTCTGTTGGGGTTCATTGCTTTACTCAGAAAGGTGAGATTGGGACTCCTCAAACATGAGATAGCAATTTAAACTATTGATGAACTGACTGCTTGGTTATCAACCTACAAATTCAGCACTCATTTAGGAATGATCAAAATCATATCTGAATTTATTTTAGATAGAGACCTTGTGTATTTATGTGCTACCTTAAAAATAGATGTAGTATTTGTAGTCTCTCAGCTGAGGATGCATGAATATGACTGTGTGTTATGCAACAAAATGCCAGATAAGCAGTGCACATACCATTTTCGGATAGTCTGTAACACAACATAGTTCTTCTGATGAACCTAAAAAATTGCATTGCAAAAATACATTGCCATTGAACTGACATTCAGGTCTATCACAGGACTTCAAAGACAAGTCTAACTGGAGGATATATTTGACTGCACATTAAGTAAAAACAGATATGGTAAAATAAACAAGTCTTGTCACATTACATTTTCCACAAATAAATCACAATAATGAAGGCTTGTCTTTCCCATTCTTGCACCCAGGAAAGTTGGAGGTAGTCATCAACAGTGAATACCTAAATAAATACGTAAATGCATAAACATTTTCTTTTTGATCTGTTTAAGATCAAGGAGGATTTTCCATACCTGCTGTAGCTGCTTTCACTGTTAATAAATCTCTCTCTCTGACTCACTGTTGTGGTGGAAAGAGTAAATGTTCAGGACATGATTTCAGCTAATAGGCTTAGATAGTGTTCTGTTTCTCTGATAAAACAGAGCTGGATGATGCTACTCATTTTGTACTTACGCAGCAGTAGGAAAGCTCTACAAGAGTTGGTAAGATATCTTTGCTATAAGCTGACAAATGAGAGTTTTAAGGTCATATGTTTCCCTTTATATTTAAAACATAGTCTGTGGTAAGACGTGAATATGATTTGCATTGTGTTCCTTCTATTTTATTAATTGCAAACCCATTTGTATTTTCTTTGTAGAGCTAATTTTTAGAGTGCAGTTTAGCTGCAAATTTACTGCAGTTGACCTATTTCTACTCTTACCCACACCAGTGTTAAACTATATAAAAAGAAATGAGATGCGTGAGATAAACTTGCTTATTATTTTCTGCAAGACCCAGTTTAAACATGCTCCTAGTTTCTGACAAACATCTCTAAATTCATTGAGATAGGGTCACGTCACATTATTTACTATACAACTGTGTTAATCCTGGGCAAATAATCTAATTTTCTGTAGATGGTATGACTCTTTCCTTGGTCATGCACCATACCAGCAGAAGTAGTTGGCCCTCACCTTCCAGCCATGAACACAGACCAAGGGTGTGGGAGTCAATGTTCAGGGAGATATTCTGATCTAAAGGTATAATGCTTTCAGGCAAATTAAAAACAGTATGAGGTACTTCCTCACATGAGTAAATATATTTGCATTGGCTGCTTTTCTGGTCTTATTCTGAGAAATCTGGTCTTACTCTTTGAGAAATCTTTTTTAAAATCTTTTCTGAAAATATAAAGTAATTGAAAAATGTACTGTTATTGGATCCTTTTATTGTGCTTATTTCCTCATTTTGCCCAGGTCAGGATGAGAATAAAATGTTCACGTCATTTTGCAGGCTGACAAAACAAAGTGCAGTTATAGATTCCAGAAGACCTGCATATACTTGAAGTTACCAAAAAAATACTATTTTTATCTGTAATCATGGGGTTTTGTGGTAGTGGTTTTTTATTATTATTTTGACGTGTATTATGCACTTTGTGGGGCTGTTTAGATGGAAGCAGAGCTGCATTAGTTACTTAATAGAAACTATCATTTCTTCTGTACTCAAGTATCATTTGGTCAATATTCATCTCCTTCAGTAGAGCTCTGGAAACTGCAGAACCTGCAAATAATTTCTGATTTCTGTTTCTGCTTATCTATACTAATGGTCAGTATTCTGGATGTTGGTTTTAAAATAGGCATCTTTACAGTTTGTGTAGGTTCTAGTTTATTCAGTCTTTGAAGAGGGGATCTTAAATTCAAATGAAAGCAATCTACTTTTATAGGATAGGTAAAGAAAGGTCAGTACATAGCAGTGCATCAATATACCAATTACAGACCTGTATTCCCTAAGAGGAAGACTGTTACTCTTAGCATCGAAAAAGTGTAGTAAGTTAGATGTGGACAGAGAAACTGCTGTCGGTGAAAGTCACAGAAGTTTCAGTGCTATTCTGTGTGCTGTCAGGCACAGCAACAGCTCTTGAAGTGCTCTGCTATTGCTGCTGATACAGCATCTCAGCAACACCACACTGATTTCTTTAGTTTCCCAATGTATTTATGGAAGGTTCCTGGAAGTCCCATGGTTGCTAATGTGGTGTTTCTGCAGTGATAACAATATCCTTATATTTACAGAAGAGATCTACTTCCATTTCCCCAATGATGCCTATATAGTATGGCAATCTACTAGATCAGCTATTCCTTTTAGCTGACATACGTCGGCTTATGCTGAACCAGTGACAAGATAACTGATGAAATAGAGAGACATACTTGCAGAAGAAAGTCAGGAAAAGGGCCCTTTCACAGAAGAGTAAGGACTTGTATACAGTAGCGCACAGAAATGGAGAGACAACAACAGTAGATGAACTGTTCTTTATTACAGTATCTCAGGTCAGTACTGTGGAAGATAGAAAGTCATGGAAGAATAGAAAAGAAATAATTACAATCATTCATAAAATGCAGAAATTTCAGCCATTGCACTGCCAGAAAACAGAACTGGGAGTTATTCTGTTTTTTTTTTTCTTTACTTCTTTATTAATAAAGACTGCTAATGTAACAATCAAAGTATTAGCTGTGGAGAACATGCAGAAAGTGTTAAATTATTGATTTTAAGTAAAATTTCACTTTAATATTAAACTTTAAAAAGATTGATCAAATATATAGATATTGCTGTGGTGATAGGACAAAGGACAGTAATTTTAAACTAGAGCAGGGTAGATTTAGATTGGACATTAGGAGGAAGTTCTTTACTATGAGGGTGGTGAGGCATCAGAATGGGTTGCCTAGAGAAATTGTGGATGCCTCATATCTGCAAGTGTTCAAGGCCAGGCTGGATGAGACTTTGAGCAACTTTGTCTAGTGGGAGGTGTCCCTGCTTGTGATGAGGGAGTTGGAACTAGATAGTCTTTAAGATCTGTTCCAATTCAAGGCATTCTATGATTGCCTTGATGAAAAACATACATTAGAAGAATTAAATTAATTTTTGATTAAAATCAGCTACAGTAAGGACAGACATTTCCTACTAGAAGAATAGTAAACACCACATTTGTTGAAAGCCTAAGGTTACTGTATGTGGGGAAAATAATATGCACTGAATTACCAGATTTAACACAGTACATGTAAGCAATATAGCCTTCTAGTGATAGGCCAAAACCAGCTTTATGATGATTTATATAATTTTTGAAGCCAGAGTCTTTTTTGACCTCATAGTGATTTCAATCCTATTTTCAATTAAAAGATTTCTGAATATCATGCTTTTCCTTTCTATTGCTTGAGGGAGAAGGAAAGAGAAATTCACAAAACTTAAAGGTGACCTTCTGGACAGAAAATGAATTTGAAAATTGTTTCTTTTTAATCCATAGTAAAGTGAAAACAAAATTTTAAACCTCCCCACTGGTGTAAATTGAAACTGTCCTTGGCCATGTTTTGTGACACTCAAGTAGCATCAGGGTAGACCTGCTACAGTTTTAGAAACAAGTGATAAAAACGCTTCAGCACTGTATGATTTTTATTAAATCCTAGGTACTACATCAATAACATGAAAGAATACTACATTAGATTGTTGGGAAGGGGAAATAAAAATGTGGTAAAATCAAAACAATGAGATTTCTACCTGAAATGTAGTTGTTTTTCTGGTATGAAGAGATGACAGAACAGGCTCAGGCAAGGGATGTATTCGTTCTCAGCTCTCAATCTTCAGTAAACGCGGAAAGGAGAGTAAGTTTTCTACACTGCTTGTGTCAAAATTCTTTACTGATACAGTGGCTGTCACCTTAGGTATTCTTTTGTGAGAGTATAAGCTGTAGGCAGCTATGCAAAAACACAGCTCAACAGCTGCAGGAAT
>NW_009731016.1:97303-117895 GCF_000703405.1 Apaloderma vittatum
AATGCTAATCGTCAGTCACCTGTAACTGCACACAGTAGCTACTTTTTAGAGATAGAACATCTTATCAGTATACTTTAACTTCCCAAAGTGTTCCTTAGACAAATACATTCTGGTAATGTCTGTGTTGGTCTTTTGACATTGCCCTGATGCAAATGCTGTTTGAACTTCCCAAAAGCTACAAGCTGTGTTCTTATTTTAATTTGCTGATTTCAGTCTTAGGTTTTGCATGAACCACACAGAGCTTTTCATAAACTTACGAACCTCAAGGTTAGTAAGGGCAGGAAGGATTTGAGTTATTGGGTGTTTGGTTTTTTTCTGGTTTGGAGGGAGGGGGAAAAATTTGCCCATTTTTTTTGTCTTGAGGGAGAAATAGTCTAACGATTAACAACCCTATTATAAATCTCATTCACTCTTACTCATGTTTATGTGTCCTTTCGGTGACTGTCCATATGATTCAATAGTTGCCTTCATTCCCTGGTACTTGCTTCAGGAGATATTTATAGTTAGAATTATAGGTCCTATAGAAATAATAAGTAGAGATGCCTGACCTCTTTTTAGGTTTGCAAATTATAATGAGTTAATTTTAACACTTTTCTATTTCTGAATATGAAAAAAAAGTTTAATTTGTGTTCTCTTTTGACTGTTGGGGGAGGTTTGTGTTTTCAGTTCCTTTTTCCTGGAATTCAGGCAAGCTTTTAATAATATTGGGATTCAAACAAATGTACATGGATGATTTCTGTTGGAACACAGCAAAACAATTAGCTGTGCGTGAGTTACCAAGCTAGGGAGGAAGGTCTTGCTATCATTTGGATATATTATGACTTACAATTGGTCATTTCTTTTCAAATGGATGTAATAAAAAATATCCTTGAATTTTGCCTGGGGCTTTGATACTCCTGGCATAGGGCTTGTCCAGCTAGAGTTGTAATAAAAAGGAAAGCCTATTATTTTTCTCACAATTGAAGATCAGTTGCTAATTACTAAAAATTACACTATCATTTGCCTTAATTGCCATATTGATTTTTATGAAAGATGCTTAATAAGAAATATAAATGTATAAGGTATCTAAATAAGTGTTTGCACTCCCAAAACAGCAATTCCCAGATGCTAGTGTCTAATAATTGCAAACATTAATCTAGATTGCCTGTGAAATCACCACAGTAATAAGATTAATTTTCACTGTCTCGAAAAAGATGGAGGCAATACAACAGTACACTCAAAATTACTCTTATTCCTAGTATTTTAGAGCCCTTTTATTTTATTTCTGCAAATATATTGGCTGTTACTGTCTCTATTTGTTAAGATGCACGCTGGACTAGAAATATCTAATACTTGTTAGAAGTAGGACACCTGTGTTTTTCAAGAGAATTTGATTTCCTTATTATCTGTGGAGTAGGGTAGCCCAGCCAAACCATCCCAATCTACTTTCAAATGTGGAATTTAGATGAAAACATTTTTAAATCCTTAATCTACTTTGATCATGGCTTGGAAGTAGCATTTCACTTCTGACATGTCAATAGGGAAGTACTTATGTTGGAAAGTGATCCTTTCAAATTCCTGTTAGAATGGGAGGTAATTCCTAGGGCCCTAATTTAAACTAGAGTGTCACTAAACTAAGTGCTGCACAAAATATCTAACCACAAATGGCATTGTCTCAGAGAACTGTCACTTTATTGTCCCTGTTATGTATTTGTATCCTTTAAAAAAATCTATCTTCAGAATTTCAGTGCTTCTAATAGATGTTCAATAAAATAGTGCAGCAATAAGAAGTGTGTGATAAAACCCCAGTATTTCAGTATTCTATAATTTGGGTGACTTAGATGAACATTAAATTGCCATTGGTTCCATTGCTATTGGAAGACTATTTAATGGGTAAACTTGAAAAAGTATTTCAAGTTGCACTTAACTTTATTTTGTCTTATTCTAAAATAGGTATTTTTCAGTAAAAAACCCCACAAACCTTCAGTATTATACCAAGAATAATAACACGAAACACTAGTAACCATCATACTGGAATAACACAAATTTAATTAATCTGAAAAGTGGTGCAAGTGTGAAGGGCTTCGTTTAATATGATTTTAACACAATGGCTTTGGAGACAGAAAGTTACATTTTCTTAGACATTTTTATATTTCTGTGTAAGAAAAAAATTGCAAGGCTGAATATATCTATATTCTCTTTGTGATTTACATATGTATTTTTTGTAATACGGATTTAAAGAACTGCCCAAGCACATTGAGACTGGGGTATATATAAAAGCACTTATAAGCATTAAAAAAAAAGTAAGACTCCATTTTTTTCCCAGTAACCCTTTACTGTAGATAGGTTGCCTGACCATATACTGTGGAAGCGTTAACAGCATAAGTAACATGTAAAACATAAAGAGAATGTTTGCATATCCCTTGGTAACTAACATGAGTCAGAATGCAGTCTTTTGCCAATAATGTGTCAAGGAGTTTGGGTGCGCATTAAATCATATAAATAACACTTGAGGTTGGAAAACATTTTTCTTGCATAGTAGAATTGAACAAAAAGGAATTTATTATTTTTTTGGTAAAGATTTTAAACAGCTCTGCAAGTACCTGGATTTTTATTTATCATTATTATATTCCACTGGGAGCTATAGTTTGTGTATCTTCTTGCTCAATGCTTTTCTACAGTCCTGATTTTCCATGACTATATTTTCTGCACTATCTCACAGCACCTCTCTCCATGAAAGGAGGCAATAATTTCAAAAGCCACAGCATGTCACGAAAAATAATGGTTTGATGCAAACAAAAGATGGCATTATGGTCTGTGTTCCCATAAAGTAAGTAAATGAGCACTAGAGAATACCTGCAGGTTTAAGATCTCAGGATAATGTCAACACTTTCCATGGAAACAAAACAATGAGCCACACTGGCAAAAGAAATCATTAAAACGAAAGCTTTTGTGTGGAGGAACAAAACACCAAACGGAACCCAAGAAAATCAGAGAAGGCTCATCTAGAACTTCAACCGGTCCTAGAAATCAGAGAGGTTATCTGATGAGTCACTGTTTTCTGGGAATAAAACCAGTTTGTTTTCTCAGTTTCATGTTAAGCAGTTTGATTTAACATGGCATGAAAAAGTCAAGCAGGACACTGACAGGAAACATATTCTAAGCTGTGATTGCTGCACTAGGGGAGACGGTGCAGCTACACTACAGCAGACCCAGGACTACCTTGGGGGTGGTGAGGGAGAAGGTGCCCTTCCCAGAGAATTCGGTCATTTGGGTGCTGATTGATTGTTGGTGCATGCTTAAATATTATCGCCTCTTTCAAATTTTGGCACAAAATGTCAAAAAAAGGCATAGTTTTTGAAATTTATCCATCTGCTTGTCTCTTGTAATGACCAAATATTCCAAATCTTAAAGATATGGTTTCTTTTCCCTTCAGAAGTGCCTCAGAAATCACAGCCAGAACACATAAGTGTCCAGATTTTACCATCAAAAAGCTGAGTGCAAAGTGTAGTATCTCTGACCAAAGGCATCCTCTGCTTGTGTGAGAGAATGTCCTGGTTTGAGAGTCCCAGGGAAAAAGTTCTCAGGGGCTCCTGGCACGGTGGGGAGGGGGGCAGCAGCTGTGCCTTGAAGAGGATGGACCAATCATGGTGTTCCTTCCCATGTGGTCAGTATATAAGTACCCCTGAGAAGAAGCTTTAGGCTTGTTTTGTTGGCTGTATTGGGCAGGTTGTTGTTGGCTGTTTGTCATCTTTCCCTGTGCTGCTGGTGTTCCTGATTCCTGTTTTCATGCTCCAGAGGAGCACTGTTTGACAGAACAGGTTGTCTTGGCCTGCCACACACCATGTGTTTCTTTTGAACTATGATTGCGACTCTGTGCTTTCCAGTCTGTGTCATTTTTTTTTTTTCCTGCTCAGGACCTAATAGTCATTGGAAGTAATGGGTCCCATATTAACATATTATCTTGTATATTTGAGCATATTTGCACGCTTGTACATATAAATATATATAGCTTGACATATTCATTGTTAGTATTATTCTTTTTTTCTTTTTAAACCACTTGAGATTTTTTTCTATCTTAAAGTCTTTCTCTGGTTTCTCTGTTAGCCTTTCCTGGGAGGGTGGTGGTGGGATCCCAGAGAGCATCTGTCAAAGTTCAGTGGCTGGCCCAGCCTTAAACTTTGACAGTGAAGTAGAGGAGCCTTGTTGGCAAAGCCACAGCTTTCCACTATGGCTGAAAGCACTGGGACTTGTTCTAGGCTAATGTGCTGCATTAAAGTATGGGCTGTTACTGCTATGGCTTTTCATTAGAAACCTTTACCCAATATTCTTGGCCTTGTGCAGTACCTCTGTTGGGTGTTTTGTGGTTTGAATCTATCTCTGACAGTTTGGGAGTGAAGATTGCTTTCAGAGCTACTTAATGCGTCTAGCCCGTAGAGTTATCTTCTGTCCTAAGGGTAGAGCAGTGTTTAGTGATTTCAGTGATATATCTGAGATAGAGGGTCAGCAAATACCAAAACCAACATCAAATTGTGTAGACATATTAAGTGAGGTTTATCTCATACATTGTGAACAAAACCAACTTTTTGAAAATCAAAAATATCAAAGTGAAAACTGTATTCAGTAGCAACTCAGAAAACTTTGTAATTAATCAGATTTCCAGTCCTTTGTACAGCGATACAGCTATGGGTTATATTGAAATGTTACTGAAATGGTTTAGAAACTGAACCAATAGCAGTTGATAATGTTTGTTTTTAAAAGATGGATTCCAGAATTATTGACTTGAAAATTTTTCTAAATTGAAGTAATTTATAAGCTATCTAATGACAATGTGAAAACCAGTACATGTATGCCCTATCCTACATCTTGTTGCTGATTCCAAGATTGTAATTCAGTATTGCTAGCAACAGTTCTTCTGGCCTTCTACTTGTTTTATCCGAATTGATAGCAGTGCCTTTGAATTCATTTATGGCTATTGTTGAGAGTGAATTAATCACCTTGATAACATTAAATTTATATGGACATTCAGTAGAAAAGGTGTTTAAAGTTAATATCCCTTGAATAATTTGCTAAGGCAAGTCTTATATGATATAGCATATCAGATGTCATAGCTAGTAAGTATCTTTGCTTTTTCTTTATGATGTGTGCAAACTAGAACTGTGTCAAATTACTTGCAAGAAAGTAGAGTTAATTTCTCCGTGAGACTTCCTGAGGACACACAGGTAGTAAAGTTGTCAGATCCCTTATTTATTGATAAGCTTAGCAAGGCTTCTATCAAGGATTAAACATGCTTTGCAAAATCTTTGTGACCCACATCTTATTTGAATAAAAGAACAGCACAGACTCCACTGCAAATCATAGCTCACTGAATTAGCCATTTACTTTGTAAAGCTCCTTTGAGATCTCTTGCTTTTACTTTCCAGACTTTCCAGGATGTGATGCAGTGTCAAACATCTCAGCTGCATTACGACTGTCTAATCTTCAGAATATTCACTAGGCAGATACAGACTTGATCCATAGAAGGACATTAGATTACCAACACCGACCACAGCAACACCTAAACTCCAGGCTCCAGAATCAGAAGCAGTAGGCTAGAGACGAGCCTGTATATGGTTGGCCTAACACGATCTTTTAAATGTGATGCAGTCCCATCAGAGCACAGCTCTGGGACCTTAGGAACTAGCTTGTGGGTTTCAACATTATGTCCATTTGAAAATAAAAAGCTTTGTCGAAAATGGACTAGTGTGTAAACTGAGTACTGAAAAATCAGAACAGTTTCCCTGGAGAGACGAAGAGGGAGAGGACATCAGCCAATACAGTGTCTGAAAAATCCAATGAGTTTCAAATTTCTTTTGTTTAATATCATATATTTTTGTCCAAAACCTGAAAATAGGTTTTACATACTAAAGGCATCTGGGATTAATAAAGCAGAAAGCAAATTCCACAGTATATTGCATTTCTGTCAAAAGTTCCTGACCAAGCAGGTTGCAGTGTACAAAAAATTGAAAGACAATTTCAATAAGAACATATTATATCTGGTCACTGTGTTCAATTCACCAAACCATGTTTGTATTCCTTTCTAAAATCAGGGTGTCTTTTGCTGTAGGGCTGTCAGATCAGTCCTACTTCTAGTCCCTATCTGAATACAGATTGTTCTTTACATGACTTAAAACATGTTCTTTTGCCTTCTAACAACAAATAGGGATGTCACACTGGATAGTTAACAACCTGTTGTCATTTATTTCCCTTTCATTTGTTTCCTGCAGTTTCCCAGCTCATTTCCAATATGTGTCTACATCCTCAGGGAAGTATTTCTGGCTTATGTTTGGCTTTGACATTCTATCTCCAGCAGAAAAACAAAGCAGAATGAGGCTAATAATAACACATATTTTAAATAAAATGGTCTAAGTACCATTTTAGAGTTAGGTGACAACCTCAGACCTCATCTGCTAGAGATCTTCACTGACCAGATAAATTAGGCGATTATATAAACAGAATGTGAAGGTAAGCAGTCTCTGTTGCAGTCAGGAAAGTTGCGCTCTTCAGAGTTTAAGGAACAAAACCCCAACATTTTCTAGCAGTTGAGCTGATGCAAAATTGAATGGGCTATATTTTTATATCCCTTCTACATCAAGCTGCTACCTCTTAATTTCCATGTCACTATCAGTGCTATTATCCAGAAATTCCAGGAGAATATTTGACAGAAAGGAATCTTATTCTTATGCACTTAGAAAAAGACTTAAACCTACACTTTAATATATGTATCATCTACTGCTTTGTGAATTAAGTTTATGTAGATTTAGGCATCTTGGAATTAGTCTTTAGGATCTAGTGCCTCTTCAAAGCTAAAGTATGAAATTTTTCATTATGTTAAATGCTATATTACTCTGCCAGTTCTAATACATTTACTCAGTGATGGAAAAAAAAAATTAACAAGCAAAAGATATCATTGTTATAAAACTTGAAGACTGCTATTATATTTATCCATTAACTTTTAATAACTATTAAAGGGAAAAATCTCTATACGTATGTGCCTACATACAAGAATGGCTGCACAATACTGGTGGATACTAAGAGTTCACTTTGTATTGTGCATATGAGCTTCCTCTGTTCTTTCTTTCTGATTCCCTTTCTCTCCTTTGCCTTTTCTCTTTTGTCCTTCTCTTCTTTCAGTGTATTTTACAGAGAAATATACGCAAAAGGGAGCAGTTATGATGAGTCCTTCTAATAGCATCACTTTGACAAGAATTATCTGTCTCTATATTACAGGCAAGTCATCTCCACATTTCTTTAAGTTCTACCAGGATTACTACATTACTCAACAGAACACTGTAGACATATGAGTACATGGCTTCAGCTAAATTCATTTTAAAGCCAGATTTGGTTTTAGCAATTAAGGACGAAAAACATTTGGAAAAGAACAAGAGTAAATGTGAAAAATTACTAGGAGAAAAATAAATGAGATTATGCTTCCAGTGGTCAGCTTCTGGCATACCTGCACTTACTCATGCTCTCATAATGCAGGTGTGCTTTACTTACCTATCCCTTGCTCTAAAAGAGGCAGGGATGATGGGATAAGGATTTTTGTACTTGTCACTGGTCCAGCTGCCTCACTCATTTCATTCCTGAGCTGCAGAAGTAAGAAAGCACTGTGGTATAATAAATCATAAAGATGATTTGTGGAATAGCTCCAAGCCCAGATGCTATTCAGTTTTTGGCTGCTGAAATGACTTTGGTTCAGGGTAAAATTGGGATGCTTAGTTACATAGCAGACAAGTGTGAATGGTGAGTTTCAGCCTAATGGCTACAGCGAAGAGCAGGGCTAAGAGTAGGGCAGAATAGCAGATTTAATGGCATAATGCACCATTTTTCCAGTTGGGCAAATCCACTGTAAAATGAGCAAGAAGCAAAAGCTTCCATGTGATTTGGAACACAAAAGGGATTTGGTGACAGGATACATAGGCTGGTGTCCAAACCTTGTCACCAGCTGGCCAGGCTGTATTGTGATAACAGGCTTACAGACAGTGAAGGTTGGTCACCTGCTGCCAGTGGATGGAGAGTTATCTTCCTTTTGATCTTTTTTTTATGGCGTTCAACATTATCAGCTCAGCGACACTGCCGTCCCATTTGGGAAAGGTGTTGAATTTCCAGACACTAGATGATTTAAATTATCCACACAGAAACACGTTCACAAGTAATGACAGGAAGTTTTCTCTCTGTCACTAGGACCCGTGCTTTAGAAATCTTAGAAGCCTCTGTTCTCACACTAGCCTTTCCAACATCTTTGTGTGTCATTGAAAAAGCCAGTGATACTGCATGGATTCTGGTGCAAACAGTCTAAGCATCACCTCTTCAGCATATCACTGCCAAAATTATTGATTGCTCAGGCAAGATTGGTTCCAGGATGTAAAGCATCAAGCTGAATATTAGGACAGTACTGAGTCCGAGAAGGATATAATTCATGAGCCTAGAAAGGAGCTTCTTCAAAGAGGCAATTCCTTTAGGTGCTACTGTGAATGATGGTGGCCTGAGTAGATACGAGAAGAGACAACTATGAAAAATTTTGTGGTGCTATCCAAAGCACACAGTTGTGTGGTTGTTTTTTTTTCTCTAAACCTTTAGCACCTATTTATTTGTGTTTTGGAAGGTCATACCTGTATGCATCTGTTTATGAAAAAATAATTTAAAAAGTCTTATGCAAAGGAATACAGAGAATGAGAGAGAATCACATATGAGAAATCTTATATCACTTAGTGAATAACTTACATTCTGGTTGCTTTATATTTATCATTCAATACAAATGAAGATAGGTCAAAATCAAGATGCAGTATTTAGATGTGTAATTTATGAGTCAGTGAACCACCTAATCGAATCCAGAATGTATGCTATGGGAAAGTGAGTATTAACATTTTTTAGGCTTATCTGGAGAAATACAAATAAACCAAAACATCTTAGACTCTTTTATAGTACTTTTATTTCCACATGCATTTGTGACCTAAAGCACTATTTTCTGTGTAGTTTTACAGTGTATTGGTGAGAGAAATCCAATACAAAGACAATCATGCAATATCTAATTATCAGTTTAGGAAGAAAAAGAAGTATGTGTGAATTAGAGGGCACCGATATGCTGCAACGTCTGTGAAAGTAAAGTACTAGTAAAGGAAAAGTGTGACTCAATTGTAACTTCTGGAAAAGATCCTGACACTAGCGATTTGTCCCCTTCTGCCCTGCATGGCTTGACTGGAATAGGTCGTGGTGCCCAGACTGGACTCCCACACCCCTGGAAACTGACCTAGAAATGAACTACAAATGGGAGAAGTTCCCCCCTCCTCTGACATGGTGGGGGACAAATCCCAGTTCCATTAAAGTGAAGTCATAAACAGTTCATACTGATTTCAGTGAAAGTTAAGATTTTGAATACCTTTCAGGACTGGTTTTATTTGTTTTGATCTTCTTATCTTCCTCAGTACAAGTGGATGAGAGAAAGAGTGCCAGAACACATTCCATTTCGTATCCCCATTCCTGAGTTTGTGCAAGCAGAGGCAAGGACCTCACTTTTCACATGTTTCCGTGAGGGCTATGAAATAAGATTAATTTTAAGTATTACTGAGGTTGAAGCTAGAGTATTTTGTGAAGCTTTTCTTTTTTTTTTTCTTTTTTTTCCCCCCCCACTAGGGAAATTGTTTAACAACATGAAAACTGTGTTTCTTTTTTCAACTTTATATATTATATGCACATATACACATGTGTAGGTACATACATTCTTGTTGGATTAAAGAGTAATGAAACCTCTGCATGGTGGTAGGGAGATCCAAGAGGGGGTGAAGGAGGCGAAAAGAGTAAAAGAAATGACACCACGTTAGTGCCTTTGTGTCTTAATAAAGGTGGTTATCTCTCAGACAAAATGTAATACACTGTAGAAATTAATAATGTCAAGATGGGACATGCCCATTTAAAAAATGCAGTTATTTTTAGCTCTGACACCAGCTATTCGTTTTACAGCAAGTGTCTGGGCTCAGCTGAGCAAAGTAAGTTATAAACACGTCCCTTTCTCAAGTTTTCAAAGGAACTTAACTAGGTGTATTACCTCCTCTTGCTGCTATGGGACTAGCTGTTGGGCTGAGAAGCGTGGGCAGTAACAGGCATAAAAATTAGATGAGGGAGACAGAAAAGTAAGAACACAGGGTCTCTCCTCAGCAAAAAGAGTGGTGTGATACTACTGATAGGATTTCTTTGACATGTATCAAAACGCAGTGGCATGGGGAGGGAAGAGGCTAGAAACCAGCAAATGCCTTGGTAATGCAGAGAAGTAAAAAAGAGGGTACAGACAGAGGTAAAAAGAGGTGTTTTCTCAGTCTTAATGGCCTGTTTTACACAGTGCTTTACAGATGCCAAAATGACCACGACCTCCTCTGCAGTAAGGTCTGCCAGGGAGCGACGGCCTGATGTAACTGAGATGAACGGCTTCTTTCAGACACCAACGATGGACGCAGAGGGAGGTCAGCAGGGTGAGCCTGAACTGCCAGGTGGGGCATGTCTGAGGTCAGGCCAGGAACATGGGTCAGGATCAGGTCTTGTCACCTCAGCCATTGCAGTCTTTCCCTGAGTGAGTCTTGTAGCATACTCTTGCAGTACACTCTTAAGGAGCTATTATTAAAAACACCAAACCTCCATTTCTAATCTCAGAAAACTGAGTTTCAGTGCAAGCTCTTAAGATCTGAAGACTACTTTGGTATTTTGTTACCCATGTTAGAGCACAAAAGAAGGAAAACTGCCAGTAAAACCTGTTGGAGTTCAAGCATTTGGGTTGGAACTGCACCATATTGACTCAGTCTTCAGGGAAACTAAAATTACACAGACAAAACCTATTCCTTCCCACGTACATAACTGACTACTGTCCACTCAAAAAGAAGACATAATAACATGGCAAACCTATTTCCTGCTCAATAAACAGTTTAATGGTCATTCTGACTGGCAATTGAACATCATTCCTTATGTAGGATGAAATTAAAAAACAAACAAAAAAAAAACCAAAAAAACCAAACCACAACACAGTTTAAATAACTTTTAAGTTTATGTATACCCTGTGTTCTGAAGAAAAAGTACCCTGATCTGCTTACAAGTTTTCACAGAGCACAGGATTTTGTTCTTCAGAAGCATGGAAGAAATATTAAAAAGTATAAACATTAATTAGTTCTTTGTTTGTCCTGATTTCAGCTTCTTTGAAAGATCAGGAGAAGGAGGAACAAACTCTTTTCATTTCATTATGAACCTGTTTCAGCAAAGCATTTGAGCACATAGTTGGGTCCAGAGAGATTTTGACTGCATGCCCAAAGCCTAAGCATTTACTTTAGACCTTGTTTAAGCCAGCGTGATCTGATTTCCAAGTACCAATCCCATGCTGTTTTTCTCTGAGTTCGTAAGAAACTTGCATATTGCACAGAGGACAGAATATATCATCAAATGTTCCCCCTTTATGCTAGATGGATGTACAATACTCAGAAATGCTTCCCAATTTAGAGTCTATTTTTGTCTGTCTCACTTTTTTGTACTGCATGTAAACTGTGTTCCTGTATAATCTGTTGGGTTTGTCTACAGGATCATTGTTCTTAAAGCAAAAAAAGCCCTTCTACCCTAAGGATACTAAGACGTGTAGTAGGAAAAATAAAAGTGCATCCAGAGATGGGAATTTCTATGAAAGGTAATCTTTATGCCTGGTTGATTCAGCATTTCCTTGATATAATTTAGGACATGCGGAAAAGATACAAGCAGAACAGTATGTGCATAAAAGTCAGATCAAAAGTTGCAAGAAGACCAGTACAGGAAAATTTATGTAAATTTCACATCATACTTTGAGTATGGTTATATTACTCTCTTTATTCTTGAACACTATGCTCCCAACACAGTGCATTCAGGGAGGGAATAAAGGGAGACAGAAAAATTTCCCATAGCACTTATTAGCAGAAGAAGCCAGGCTTCCGCACACCCTGCTCAATGTGAGTTCAAGGTAAGAAAGTAAAGAAAAGCAGAATTTATCAAAAAGATTGTCTTTCATTGAGATTCTTGCTCACTGGGAGACTCAGAAACCAGTTCCAGAGCTACTGGAATGATGCTAAGCATTAAAGAAACAATAAACTGCCATTAGAAAGAACCACTGTCGTTCACCCACACAGAGTTCCCAGGCATGCAGCAGTCCCTGTGGGACATCTGGGCTCTGCTGTGTGGAGCCCCCTGCTAGTGACCAGAGTAGACATGCAGCTTACATATTCTAAGTGTATGAAGGATCTGTGAGTTAGCTTGACTTCTGCCTACCCTTATCAACGTTCTGTATGTTCTGACATACTTACTCACATGAACATCCCTTAAATTCTTGTCTGGAGAGTAGATAAGAGACCTATAAGGCGCATTAGTTGAACATGAATAATTTTCACCGCAAATGACCGCATTAACTCTTTCTATAAGATCCAAAGAGGCTGTGGAAGTAATCCAACAATACCATAAGGATCTTTAAGAGCAAGACAAATTAGAGCTAGACGTTTGCTGCTTGTCTCTTCAAACTGACTAATACAAATATCTATTATTATCGATGCTTCTTTCAGTTTCCTCAAATCAGAAAATGGCCTGTCAGTAAACAGTGTATATTATGTGCTGCTGAGTATGTAGTACTTATATCATACAAGTAATGCTGTGGTAAATATAGTCCCAAAGCTAAATTTCTTGGAGTATAGTCACATATTTTGTTAGCAAGACTTTTTTCCTGAGCAGCGTTTTCATAATTAGCTCTTACCTGGTTAACTATGGTTATTGTGTTTGAGAGACTCCTAGTCAATGAAGCACTTGATTCTTGCAGTTCCTCTGTGAGGCAGGGAAGTACAATCTAAAGAATTAGTAGGTGAGTTTGAGGGTTTTTTTATAGCTGAAGTCCAAATATCTGGTATAGAGGTGTCATTGGAAACTCAACGATTCAAACTTATTTCTTTAACAAAGGAAATGGATACAAGCTGGAACATAGGAGGTTCCACAAAAATATTAGGAAAAACTTTTTCACTGTGAGGGTGACAGAGCACTGAAACAGGCTGCCCAGGGAGGTTGTGGAGTCTCCATCTCTGGAGACATTCAAAACCCGCCTGGACGCGTTCCTGTGTGACCTACTGTAGGTGATCCTGCTCTGGCAGGGGGACTGGACTAGGTGATCTCTAGAGACCGCTTCCAACCCCTAACATTCTATGATTCTGTGAAATAAACATGTTATCCATTTGTTTGCACATTTAGGCGTGTTGATACTCTGGAGAAGCAACCCTGAAGTTAAACCCAGTCGTATATTAACTTCATTGCTTGCTAGACTATACACTGTTGTAGTACGTCTGAGATACCCAAGAGCAGGGCCAGATGGGGTTGAAGAATCAAAACTTCACTTGGAAGCATTATTTGCATTTGCTGAGCTGTTTTTGGCAGAGTGCTGCAAAGCCAGCATTTAATTAAACTTGTTTGGGCAAATAAAATACTTAATGTATTTTTACCCAGAGGTAAAGATGAAGATTTTCACCCTAAGCAAGAGCTGACTTAATAAGGAGCGTGCTTACTCTCTGTATTTCTGGAGGCATTTCATCCTCCACTCAAGCACTTCCCTTTTCACTTTATTCGTGTCCCTGAAGAACCATTTAATGTCAGGGAGTTCAGCCAGAGATTCTGGAGCTAGGGAGAGAGAGCTCAGACTCTTGCTGCAACTACAGCTGTTTATAGGATCACTGCCACTGGTGCTTCAAGTGCCACAGCACTAAAAGCTTGGGCACTTGAATGCAAAGAGACTTTCACATTGCTTCTCACAAAAGCTGTAGATTTCCCTCTTTTCTTTTTTTTTTTCCCCCCAGAGCACCATAAATTGAATGACCTCAAAATCAACAAATCCTATTGTAAAATCTGTGAAGAAGTAAATATCTAAATAATAAAGAACTCTTTTGAGTAAAGACCTAATTGTGCATGGTCCAAACATATGTGCTGATGATTTGAAAGCTTACAGCTCAAAGGTTACTTTAACATCAACAGGGTATGATAGATGATGTTTTTAAACTTGACAGAAAATTATATTCAGCAATAGGGCTGAAAAGGAGAATGAAAATTCTTAGAATTTTAGAAAGCCATCTTTTTAATTTTCCAGCTCACCCTTAGATTGTGATTCCCTGGAGTATCACCTTCAGTCTCCTACCTTAGGAAGTACAAAAATATCTATTATTTTTGCTATTTTTTAGCAACACTCAGTGTTCATCACATCAAGCAGTCTTTGTCTCTTTGTGCTGCCAGTCTACAGAGGCCAGGCAAATGCTTTCTGACTCTTAGCCTGACTCAAACTGCAGATAAAGTTTACAGCCATCAGGGATTAGGCAAACATTAGCCTTCACTTGCTTATGTGGCTGTCCTGATCCCTGATTCTGTCAAAACCCGTTTATTAGCCTGACAGCTGGCTGGTTTTTTTCATTTACTTCAGCAACTTGAGAACTGATTGCCTGTGTTGTGTGACAAAGACCAACAGCTTGTCCTGATAGTTTTTTATGCAACAATGTCAAATACTCATTTTTAGGAACTTAATTCTAAACTTTAGTGCATTTGAAAGTTGTCAGCCTCTTGTACTTCCCTGTAAGAAAAAAAAAACAACATGGCCAAAGAGCATTGAAAACAGTTGCCATAAATGCATATTTAGACAAGCCAACAAATTTAGTTATCCAATATATAGAAAGATTTTCACCCGCACAAATGTTCTTGAAAACAAAATGCAATTACTTTTCTAGTGTATTCATGAGAGTCTGTTATTTTGCTACACCTTAGTGCTTGTCAGCCTCCATATGTTTATTTTGCTTATTTTTATTTCCTTTTTTAGTCTCCTGGGTACCTAACTGTAGGAGCTTTAAATTGATGCTGAACATGTGTCTTTTGTTTTGAGAGCTCACTGTTCACAAATGCATAGGAAAAACCTTTGAAGTCCAGCATAAGGAACCCATGAATACCTTCATTAAATAGTGTCCTTCAGAAATGCTGGTCTTTGCCAACTACCTGACGAGTTCCAGCATCTCAACCCCCTGACACGTAACAACAGCTCTTCTTCCCTGCTAGAGCACAGCTGCACACTGCTTTGGATAATCGGGAAGCTTCAGTAGCTCTTTGGAGGAAAACACTTGCAGAAAGATAAGCAGCAGGTAGAAAGTGTAAGGCAGTCACTCATGACAAAGCAATGAAGTTCAGTCTGTTTGTTAATGGTCAAGGCAAGTGCTGTGAAGATACCAGAAGGTAAAACTGAAGAATTACAAATACCCTTGGGAAAAATTATCCAAGAAAAAGAACTAGAAAACAGTGATGGAGAGAAGGTCCCGAGCTTTGCTGAAGCTTATCACTTGGCCTGTAAAAGGAACCTTAACACTTGTGAAAACTTCATCCACCTGGTTAAATGTTAAGGAGTCATTTTGCAAGCTGCAAAGCTTCAGCTTTGAAGACTGCATACCACAGGTGTCCTGAATGCCTCCAAGCTGACTGGCAATTAATGCTGAGAGAACATTGATAATGCTGTCACATAGAATGATAGAATCATAGAACAATTCAGGTTGGAAAAGACCCTTGGGATCATCGAGTCCAACCATTGACCCTGCACTACAAGGACACCCCTAAACCATATCATCCAATACCCCATCTAAACGACACTTGAACACATCCAGGGATGGCGACTCAACCACCTCCCTAGGCAGTCTATTCCAGTGTCTGACCACTCTTTCAAACTCTTTCCATGAAGAATTTCTTCCTAAGGTCCAGCCTAAACTTGCCCTGTTGCAACTTGCACAGTTAGTCTATCAGAAATTTATAACACCCAACTATCATAAGTTAGAAGGCAATTTTAATCGTGATAAATATATATTTATCTTGATGGAGGAATATTTTGTCTGAAAGTTACTAGTCAACTCTAAGGTTTAAATAAACAAGTGTTAAATCAGAAGTGTAAATTTATAAGACTTTAAAGTTGGCTTATACAAGTTAGAACTGCCTCTGAAAATTATAGTTCAATTTAAATCAATATAGCAAGAAATAAATGGCTATAGCCAAAAATACAGAGCCATACCTTCTAGTTAAGATGAAACACCTCAAATCTGTAGCTCACCTTGTGATTGAGCACATGCACCAGCTTTTTGTTTCTTTGCTTGTTTTTTTTCCAATCGTTTTTCATAATTCAGTGTTTAAATTTTGGTAACTCGTACATATGTATGGACACTAACTTTGAGCATCGGCCTGGTATTCCTGGAAAGTCGAAGCAGGAACACTAGGCTTAAGTTCTGTGAGAATTTATATTTTTATTATATGGGAACACAAGCTATTTTAAAGCTCTCATTTAAGTTCAAGAGCAGGTTAAATGAGTAGAATTAATTCATGTCACCATATAGGACTATGAGACTGAGTTACACAAGACCTGCCATACTGGATAAGACCAAAAATTCAGCTACCTCAGAAACCCATCTCTGACAGAAGCCAGTAGCAGCTGGGAAAAAGTAGAAGATGCCAGGCAGATGTAGAGTAGTCCTTTCTCCGGTTATATATTCCCAGCTTTTGGCGGTCAGTTATTTGGGGACTTCCTGAGCAAGAGGTTACACACAGACAGGAAAGTTTAATAGAGATGAATGGACCTGTTTTCCATCTAGTTATCTAATCCCTTTGAATCCCATTTACGCATCTAGTTTCCAAAGTCTGCTAATTAAATGCCTTCTACCATTAGCGTGTTATTAAAAATACTTCTCCTTTTTGCTTCAATGTAAATATTTTTTTCCCAATAATTTTACTGGCTTTTCACAAGCCCTTGTGCTGGAAGAAAGGGACAATATTATATCTCTGTATGATAGTTGTTCCCTCTTTAACCCCTGCATACAGCTTATGATTTTTTAGGCCTATATCATATCCGTCTTTTTTCTTTTCCAAGCTAAAAAATCACGGTTTATTGCATATTAGTGAATGTCATTTCATATAGCTAAATATTCTCTCTTTCTTGATTTATTTGTTCTTTTCTAATTACTAAGAGGATGAGAACTACATAATGAGTTAGTAGACTCACCATGTATTTACCCATCAGAATTACATTCTATTTCTCTGTTGTTCCTTTCCAAATAATTCCTAGTATAGTCTGTTTTGACCTTTCAACTGCCACTGATCCAATGAATTTAAAAACCTCTTCTCAACTGAATCTAAGTTTATTTTTACATTTTCTTCTCTGTATTCAAGGCATTAAATAGATTTCAGTCTGCCTTCAGAGGCACGTACACAGCTTATATCCAGGGACAAATACAGATTTTACTCTGTAATTTTGGTACCAATAAATGGGTCTTCAATATATCTAAACTTTTCTGAAGGTAAAATTTTTGCTGGGATATGAAATATCAAATATGCTTATGGAAGAATTGAATTATTAAACTGTAAATTAGATCTTTATAAGAACTTTATTTAGAAGGTGCTAGGAATATATGGCCCAAACAGTGTAGAGCATGTATAAGAGAATACTTTGGGCTGGAAGGGACCTTTAAAGGTCATCTAGTCTAACTCCCCTTCAGTAAACAGGGACATTTTCAGCTAGATCAGATTGACCTTGAATGTTTCCAGGGACAGGCATTTACCACCTCTCTATGCACTGTTCCACTGTTTCACCACCCTCATCATAACTATTTTTTTCCTAATATCTAATCTAAATCTATCCTCTTTTAGTTTAAAAACATTACTCCTCATCCTATCACTACACTCCCTGATAAAGAGCACCTCCCCTTCTTTCCTGTAGGCCCCCTTTAGGTACTGGAAGGCTGCTATAAGGTCTCCCTGGAGCCTTCTCTTCCCCAGGCTGAACAGCTTCAACTTTCTCAGCCTGCCTTCATAGGAGAGGTGCTCCAGCCCTCTGAGAATTTTTGTGGCTCTCCTCTGGACTTACTCCCACAGGTCCGTGTCCTTCTTATGTTGAGGGCTTCAGAGCTGAACACAGTACGGCAGGCAATAGGAGACAGAACGGATAAGGTGGCACCATTAAACAGAGTGACAATAAAAGGACCGTAACTGCTCCCTTCAGCTTACTGATGCGCATCATATTTACTGTAAGTATACAGATGTTATATGGAAATAAGGGCTGGGAAGGGCTTGGAAAAGCACAATCTGACCAGTTTGTGTCACAGCTTGTCCAAGGAGAGTCAGCTTTGAGACAGATTTCATGGTTTGATAGTAATGTGCTAGTTTAGCCAGAGCAAATACTCAGAAGAGTTTCAGTATTCTTCCCTGCAGTTGTTGATTCATCCTATTAGGTGTGCTACGCAAATCAGCCAAAGATGAGGGACGTACATTTCACTTTTTGTGCTTTAAATTATACTTTAATAGATAATTCAGAAATTGACAGTTTCAAACTTTTCCAGTGATTAGTGGGAATTCAGATGCTTTGATGTACTAACATGTTTATTTTTGAGTCTCCATGTTTCCCTTCCTCATGATTTCACTGAGCAATTTAATGAACAGTATTTACATTTCTGCTGAGAAAATAGCCTTATGTTCTAGAACCAAGTTGTTGCACTGAAAAGTCAGGAGTTAAAGCATGGCTTCTTGTGAAACATAAGAAATTATAAAAAAGAAAGAAAAAAAAGCACAAAAATTTACTCTGATGTTAAGGCAAATGACTAATCCTTTTTAGATTAGCATTTGTTTAGGCATCTCTTGTAACTTCAGTCCTAATGCTGCTTGTGAAAGCAAGGAAATATAAGAAAATAAAACAGACCGACAAGATGATTCGTTGCCTTTTCAAATGGGGTAAAATTCCCCAAAATTCTGTTATGAAAATGTTAAAGACTCTGGTTGGCTGCATAGTTTAACCACAGAAAGTATGACAAGAGGGCTTGGGTGAGCAGGGAAAGGGGTGAATGGGTAGAAGAATTACTTGGACTCGTCTGGTGAGAAGGAGCGGTGGTGTAACAAGAAGCAGATGTTGCTGATTGGGGAGAGTGAGGGCTAGGGAATACGACATTTTGGAAGAGTTACGACTGCATGAGGTTCATCTGTGGAAAGAAACAAGGTAGACTGGTCTTCACACTCAAAAGGGAGATGGATTGGCAGGTGAGAGAGAACCCGCAGCTCCTGGGGTGTAGTTACAAGTGGAATATCTTTCTATAGGTAACTTATAATATTGCTGTAGCTAGCCTTGTGGCTTCTGATGATGTGATGTAGAAAATACTATTCTAGAGATTTAATGCCCTGGCTTGGGCTGTTATTGGGAACTAATTAGACTGTGTTTTGTCAAGTTTGCTTGGAAACAGTGTTCTCATCAAAAAGCCTACTGGGAGTTTATGCAAGTAAATAAATGCAGTCTTAGATGTGTTGATAAGTTATTTTCCTTGCAACTGCAAGTATCAGGGAAGATTAAATAAAGCCACATAACCCTGGAAATAAAGGTATTTGAAAGCTGTCCCCCCTATTTGAATGACTATAATCTATTTTTACCGTTATTGTTACTACAATATCAACAATAATAGCTTTCTTTGTAAGTTATAGCTCTAGACATATGTGGTCATACCTATGCCTGTTCTTCACGGACCTAGTGTTCCCTACATGGCTACCTTCCCTGCTAGTAAGAAGTGCAGAAAATAGAGTCAAGATGATCTTTCTCTCTCTCATTTCAGTGGTGCTACTATCTTCCCAAACGGTATTAAATTAGAGTTACACTACCTTTGGGGTCACTAAGCTGGGAAAGGAACATCTAAAAGGTAGTTTATTAGGACTGTGAATCTCCTCTCTAGTGTAGTATTTTGTTTGGTATTGAGAAAATTTGGAATGATATAATTCATCACAAGTGTATAGTTAGACAATAGAAGTGTTATTCCTCTGATGACAAAGGAAATGTTAAAGCATTCTCTTTAGTTTTTCTTTTCCTGCCTTCTTTATTTCTGTTAGTTTTTCCCTATTCCTCCTCCCCTTCCCTCCACCCCAAACTGGGCTGTTGAGATGACAGTGTGTTTAAAATAAACACAGCATCCTCTGTGAATTTTCATTACTGTGATCAGTTTAAGCCATGACAATACCAGGTGCTAGATGAAAAATCACTGGCAAAGTCAATTTTTTTTGTTGTTTCCATTTCTTTGTTTTTCTGCTGTTTGCTTCTTAAATGAAAGCAGTGAGAACCATACAGAGACTGTCTGACAATTGGTAAATGTGATTTAAAAACAGTCTATAATGCTTCACTTCCCAAGAGGCAGAAAGAATCCATATTGTACAATTAAGATGTGTTATTACTTTGTTGTTCCCTCCTACCTCCTTTCTCTTTCTTCCCTGTCCCGTCTTCTTTTTCATTATGTCTTACTACAGTAGTAGTAAGACCCCGCTTTGGCCTAATGCAAGAAGAAAAATACTTTTCTTCTAAAATTAATTATACTATTATTGCAGCATTCAGTTAAATTATCTGTTCTTGTTAATTTCAGCAAGAAAACCATTTGTAACAACAGTTCTTCTTGCTTATGTATTTTTTTCAGCCTCACTTTGAATTAAAATCAATGCAGTCATTTTTAAAGCTGACCCTGCAATAACCGTACACTGAGATATCATAAAATCATAGAATGGCATAGGCTG
>NW_009731017.1:0-209 GCF_000703405.1 Apaloderma vittatum
AAAAATTAATATTAAATTGGCTTCATTTTGTACCCCAGTGGTCCTGGTACGTCTCCCTCACTTCCCCCACCCAGTGCTCCCAGTACCATCCCAGTGCTCTCAGTTGACCAACCTGCTTCTCCCCACTGCGAACAATGCCCATCCTGTGCTCCCACCATTGCTTTCGCCAGTGCTGCCTCATTGCAGCCAGACAGTGCTTTCCCATTTCT
>NW_009731017.1:555-1351 GCF_000703405.1 Apaloderma vittatum
ATTGATTTTGCCCTTTAACTTTAGTATCGATGACCTGTCCTTTATAATATCTGTTTCATTTCTCTAATATTTCATGTAATCGCAACTGTCCAGGATAAAATACCCATCCATAAAGTGACCTTTTCAGCAGACTGTTTGGGCAAAGGCTCTTTCCATTACTCTACATAATCTTCTCTCTTTATTCTTCTCTCTTCATTGAGGTATATCTGTTGTTGCTTTGAGCTTCAGACAGTAAAACCCTGCATGTGTCTAAACAGTTTAAAGGTCTCCGTAACCAATTCTTTAGCTCTTTTCTATATCCAGATATTTCTGTCAAATACGTAAAATATTTCTCATAAAATTATCTCTAGTAGAAAGGCAGCCTCATTAGGAGCAGCTTGTAATGAGCATGTGATTTTTCAGAGTATGTTAAATTGTTAATTAAACTATACTGTGTTTTACTTTTCATTGCTTACAATTAGGAAGGACTTTGCTAAGCCTGTGTACAGCCAGTTCTCTGAGGACAAAAGGTGGAAGATGGTGCAAAGGAGCTGTAACATTCAGCTGCAGAGATCAGGGAGAAGTCTGATGTCAGGACAGTGATTTGTCCGGGGGGACAATGTCAGAAATGGTGGGGTTGGGAGGGGTGATCAGTAAGGTTGTCCATACAGTCATGGACTTCAAAGGGAGAGCTTCTCCTACTGGTCCAGACCTCCTGAGGAGACACTCTGGAGCATTAACACTTAGAGAATGCTGCTCTAACATCTAAACATCTAGCAACTATAGTAAAAGTGTTACAATAGTCACTTTAAATTAA
>NW_009731018.1:0-641 GCF_000703405.1 Apaloderma vittatum
GCCATCCTGTCTCTAAAATGGACAGACATGGACTTGATGGATGGAACACTCAGTGGATAAGGAACTGGCTGGAAGGTTGCATTCAAAGAGTTGTGGTCAATGGCTCAATGTCCACGTGGAGACCAGTGACAAGCGGTGTTCCTCAGGGGTCTGTTCTGGGTCCAGTGCTGTTCAACGTCTTTGTCAGTGACGTGGACAACGGCATCAAGTGCACCCTCAACAAGTTTGCCTACGACGCCAAGCTGTGTGGTGCCATGGACTCACTTGAGGTAAGAGATGCCATCCAGAGGGACCTTGATAGGCTTGTGAAATGGGCCAGTGCAAACTGCATGAGCTTTAACAAGTCAAAATGCAAGGTCCTTCACCTGGGTCGGGCCGGTCCTAGGCACAAATATAAACTGGGCACAGAGTGGGTTGAGAGTAGCCCTGAAGAGAAAGATTTGGAGATGTTGGTAGATGAGAAGCTCAACATGAGCTGGCAGTGCACTCATGCAGCCCAGAAGGCCAACTGCATCCTAGGATGTATCAAGAGAAGCGTAGCCAACACGTCAAGAGAGGTGATTCTCCCCCTTTACTCTGCTCTTGTGAGACCCCACCTCGAATACTGTGTCCAGTTTTGGTGCCCCCACCATAAGAGGGAC
>NW_009731018.1:951-28758 GCF_000703405.1 Apaloderma vittatum
TGGAGGTGTTCAAAGTGAAGTTGGATGGAGCCTTGAGTAGCCTGATCTAGTTGAGAGGCCCATGACAGGGAGGTTGGAGTAGATGATCTCTAAGGTCCCTTCCAGCCTAGGCCATTCTATGGTTCTATGACTTCCTCTGGTGCCCCAGGGACCTGAGGCATCTGAGGACAGTTTCCAACAGTGTAGACAGAGGCAAAGAAGGCATTCAGTAACGCTGCCTTCTTTCTATACTCTGTCTCCAGGACGCCCACCTCGTTCACCAGTGGGCCTACATTGCCTCTAGCATTAGATTTGTCGGCAATGTATTTTTCAGGAAAAGATACATTTTCAGGAAAAAAAACATTAAATAAAAAATGATAATCTATCAATCAGGAAAACTACCCTCAGGAGTTGTTTCTTTCTGTTTGGTCACTTGTGTCAGTCTCAGTAAGTCCTATCACTTTTAAAGATTTTCCTCAGTATAAATCAGACTACTGCATCGCAAGCAGTAGATTTCACCCAGCCATGCATGCCTGTAGATAATCACTGTGTGTGTGCAGAAGTGGCCATGCAGCCCAGGTCTTTCTCTTCCCAGGCCGCCTAGGTCTTTCTCTTCCCAGGCCACGGATGCTTCATGAGCCAGTTTTTAATAACTTCTTATTCACAACGGTGTCCATGATTTCCCAGTCATCTTGCACTTGCTTACACTTACTTCCCAGACAAAACTCCCTGATGCCACCTTCCCCCTCCCCTCACAGCTTGTCACCACAACCATTTATTAGGGTTCCTTTGCAGCCCAGAGATTGTTTCTCCTTTCCAAGCTTATTCTCAGAGCTTTGGCTCTTTCTCTAATGTACCAAATATGCTATTGATTTAGGATCCGATTTCTGAGGGTTCATTTTCGGGATTAAAATTACCATGTGCCAAATTAGTTACAGCACCAACACCCCTCACCAACCCTGAGTCATTTTCCATGTCACTCTGTAGTTAGAGACTCCCTCTGTAAGAATATAGGGACCACACTGGTCCCTTCACTACCTGCACAAGGTTCTGTGCAGCTGTCTGTCCTGTCACTGACTGTGGCTAAAACTGTGTTTCAAGGTGGAGTACAGGAATAGGATAAGGTATATAATGCTTTTCCTGAATACTCTACCAGCCTCTGACTTCTAGCAGCCTGGGGGTGAATCTGAGTGTGTTATGGTTATTATGAATTTAGTAACTGTCAGTGGATTTCCCTTCCATGAACTTAAACACTCTCTGTCTGGACTTTTAGTAAGCGCAACAGCCTGGGGCATGGAGTCCCATAACTCAGTTAGGACTTCTCTATTTTATCTACTCTGCATCACTGCTGCTCATTACATTTTCTGTGATATAAATTTATTTGTTGCTGGTTTATAACTTTGGGGAGTTATGTAAGGATGTTGTATGTATAACATCATGATTACATTATAATTACCTTGCATTGCATTATTATACTGTTATATTAATTTATGTTATTTATATATATGTGTCCAAAGAAGGACAATGGAGCTACTGAAGGGTCTTGAGAACAAGTTCTGTGAAAAGTGGCTGAGGAAACCAGAGTTGTTTAGTCTGGAGAAGAGGAGGCTGAGAGGAGGCCTTATCACCCTCTACAACAAGGAGGTTGTAGTAAGATGGGGATCTGTCTCTTCTTGCAAGTAACAAGCGATAGGACAAGAGGAAATGGCCTCAAGTTGCACCAGGGAAGGTTTGGATTGGATATTAGAAAAAAATCTCTTCACTGTGAAGAGTTATCAAGCATTAAAACAAGTTCCCCAGAGAAGTGGTCAAATCATCATCCCTGGAAATACTTAAAAGACATGTAGATGCTCAGGGACATGGTTTAGTGGTGGACTTGGCATCACTATGTTAACTATTGGACTCAACGATTTTAAAGGTCTTTTCCAACCTAAATAATTCTATGATTCTATGTTATTCTATATTATATTAATCACATTATATTGCATTGCATTGCGTATTTGGAGGTTTTATAATCTAAATAGCTCTATGGAAAACAGTAAACAAACTAATCTGCAGATAGATGATGTGCAGTGTAGTCAAAGATGGAGTCAAGGACTACAACTGGCTTTATGAGGTCCCTCCACACATCTGCATCACATTAACAATTTACAGTACTTCAGGGCCTCCCATTTTATCACATTTGCTATTTTACCACTGCAAGCTATGAGAGATTTATCACTGGCTTCCATGGGAGCAGTACTGAGACATAAATGAACTACTCAAGGTCATACAGCTATAAAGTATCAGGTCCAGGAAATGAACCTTTATCTCCTGACTTACGTATTGCTCTAACCTCAAGGTGAGCCTTTGTTCCCTTGTTTTCCTTTAAAAAAATATTTTGACCAAACTATATTATTTTCTCCATGATGTTACATGAATAATTCCTCTTTTTACATGCCTTTGTGACATTTCTTATACGTTTTTGATCTGCAAAGAAAAATATCAGGCAGCGTCTTCTAGCTAAGTAAGCTCTCTGTTGAAAAATTATTGGAGTAATTTTTTACTTCCTGTTGAGCAGATCTTCCAAATTGACTTGTAAACTGAAATCTAGTCTTCCTGAGATGAGCCAAAACTTAACGTCTCATTCTATGCTTGTCTGCATTCTTGGGCACCTTTGAATACGCAAACAGTAAAGTGAGGATTTCTCCAGGATCCAGAGGTGTTGAACACAGGCAGAAAACCCATTGGATAGTTTGCTGGTGACCAAGACCTTTACCCTCAGTTACAGGACCTGGAACATGTGGAAAGACATATGACTGCAGCTATGACCTCCTGTTCACTTTATGGCAAAGATGTTGATGAAGTGCAACCAAAGAATTGTGAAAAACGTGCTTCGGTACTTAAATACTTCCAAAATCCATCCACCCACCAGTACTTCCCAAAACAACTTCAGCCTTTTGGAAAAGTTTCCCCCATATTGTTTGCATTGAGAATCACAAGGGACAGCCAGCCAGAAATGTGGAAGTCTTCTAAGGGTAGTAATATTATTTGCTAATGACATGTTCCCATGCTGCCAGAGACCAGATGCTATAGCGAAAGAATACTTGGAAACAGAAAAGCACTAACCCCATTATGATGTTCATCTCTAAATGTTCTCCAAAGGCATTTTATGAACCCCTTTGCAGGAAATGAATTCATACAAGACATGAGCTCAGGAGGGAAAAACCAGAATAAGCTGCTATTTATGTACTCTGACCTCAGAAATTATATCAGATTGACTGTCAGTCTCTGTAGAATGAATTAACAAAAGCCCCTGACAATGGGGACTTATTCCTTTACTTGTGTCACCTGGTTCCCAGAGATACCTGTGGAATTACTGCTGTTTGCTGTCAGGCAGAAGTGTGGCAATCACCTCAGACAAATAAAAAAAATATGTTAGTCAATTGTTTTAATTAAAAGAGAAAAGGAGAGATGGGAGAGATAGAGCATGGCATGGGACTTGCATCACCAGCCCAGGCAGTTCCCAGGTTTGGGCTGTCCCAGGACTGAAGGCACAGGCCTGGCACATCTCTTTGTCATTGCCTTTGCTTTTTGCTTTGGTATTGGTACAAATGAAAGAGCAGGGCAAGGAAGTGTGTTTGTCCTGTCGTATCTGGTACAGCGTGAAACGTGTTTTGTAGGTTGCTTCCTTGCAGTCTTGCGTGGAACAAATTGATACAGACAAAACTTCTTGTGTTTTGTCACTTACTCAGAATGGGTTAAGGTGACACTCACTGTTAAAAGCTAGTGGGTTTGCATTTTATTAGTGTCTCAGTTGGAATGATTACTCCCTGTAAATTTAAAATAATGAAAACAGAATTAATTTCTACAAGAAATCAGAAAAATGCATATGAAATGTGAAAAAAATCTCAGAAAAATAAACAAGAAAGGAAAAAATATTAGCAAATCAGCTACCAGTCTTCTAGTATATGTAATTTACTTCTTTTTGATCTGTTTGATGTCATCTGGTCTAAAAACCAGAAAATTCAGAGACCTTATTCTAGAAATTCAGAGACCTTGTATGTGAAAGACTTACAGAAACATGCAGTTTACAACAGTAAATAAAGGCACTTGGCTTTACAGATGTGACTTGGTCATAAGGTTTTTCAAATTCTTTCTCTATCTACACAAAACCTCCTTAACCTAAGGGAAATTATTCATACATTAAAAATTTCATTTTATACCTCTGTAGGCAATAATTTATAAGATACACATAAAACAAGTTTTGAAACGGCCAACAGCTCCAAGCAAGGAGTCAATGTTTCAGGTACAAATTTTCTATATAAAAATGGAATAACATTACTGAAAAAAAAATTGGTTTGTTTTTCTTCCCCCTCAAGAATTAATCTTGTGAATAGTATGCTCTGCTATTTTAATTAATTACTTTGGTAAAAATGGTTGGTATTTCACAGATGAATTTTCTAGTACTGATGCCATAAAGCTAGTTGACACTATAAATATCAAAGAGAATATGAGTATTTTGCATAAAGTAGATGACCCTGCTGGTTAGGGGGTTAGAGTTGTCGTGAAATTTAATAACACAAATTGAAACTTCAGGATTTTAAAGATGAATAACAGCTATTGCTGTAGCAATGGCTGCTGTGTGTTCATAAACTGAAAACAGCAGAAGGAGTGGAAAGAACCGGGTGTGGTGATATATTATGGGATAGTTGTCTAGTGACCCTGTAAAATCATGTATGGGTCAAAGCTGTATGACCAAGACTGTGATTAGAGCTTGGCTGGAGGATTGGACAGGGTCCTGGTCACTCACATTGAGTTATCACTATCTTAATATCAGCTTAGTCATGTTGTGAGGGCAGCCAGGTGTCGGCCAAATGATCTATGTGCAGATAATTTATGTGAGAGATTTTCTCCCTGTTGCCCTCATTGTGGTGAGTCACTTTAAAATACTACTGTTTCAATTCTAAAGGAGCTGCCCTCTCAAAGGGCTGTATGGACTCAAGGCTCCATTGCCTCTTGTGGAAGAGCCAAAAGGCCTTTTACTCAACTCCTGATCTCCATTCCTCCCTGATTGCCTCACGGGACCTGCCAAAGTCATAAGTGATGTGATTCTGAATCATAATCCACTCTGCTTTTACATGGTGGTTGTAGGAATTCACATTTTCTCTGCTTCTAACTTTGGTAGCTAACAAACAGACAAAATTCCAAGCTTTATACTGAACAAACCCCCTGGAAGCAGGGGCTGCCCTGTAACTGGGTGGTGCCAAATTCAAAGCAGATTGGATTTGATTCCTTTGCCTCTTAAAACAACTCTGAAATGGTTTTCAAGCCGCTTCCACAGGCAGGCAAGATTATTGTTGTGTAGAATGTTAAAAAATATTTGAAATAATTAAATTTCTCAGAGCATTCAACTTCCAAACAGTAAGACTATAGTCTGCTTTCTAGTATAACAAATTTAATGAACAACATTGAAGTACTGACTGTAACTCTTAATTTTCAATGGAAATAAACACTGAATACTGCGAAAACTTTATCATTAATTATATTTTGATAATAACATGCTAATAATGTTGATAATTATAGATTAATACATTAGTAATTATATGCCATTGTAGCCCTTGGCTGTAGCTGTATCTTAAACAGTGGGCAAAATGGCAGAACAAATCCCCTCTATTCCTTGCTTGCAAGTCTTGACTATTGGTGAAGATTATTACAGCACTTTCACTTTGTTTCTTTTTCAGTACTGTCAGTATATGTCTCCAGACTTTCATAAAATGATTTTGCTTCTTAAAACCTCAAAAGCTGTCTGAAGGCTGAGCATTTCTAATGACTGTTCTTCTATGCTTTGAACAATTTTCATGCTGTTTTTTACAAACTCACTCTGGCTGCATCTTTTAGGCTTTTGACTGGAAGTTTTGTCCTAGCTCTGTATCATCTTAATGGTTTATGATCTCATAGTTCAGTGAACTTCTGTATTGTCTTGATTTTACTTCCAAGCCCTGAATCTTCATCTAAGGCTGTCTCCTCTGCTCTGGCTCTTCTAATTGCCTTTTTCCCTAGTCCCTCTTATACTCTACTTGGGAATTCTGCAAGCCTACCCAGACGGTATCTTTAACACTGGGGACATGGCTTTGTTATTGCTTCACAAAGGATGTTGAGCCAGGTTCACATGCTCAGAGGGTTCTTAGCAGGGTCCGTAGCTGCTAAATACGTTGACTTTAATTGTGAAAGTTACTTTTGGGAAAAAGAAAGAAACAAAGTAAGAGAGAGAGAATGAAACAAAAAGCTGAAAGGCTTTCCCTATGGCCAGTGAGAAGAACAAGTGACAGGGTACCCCAGTCAAACATGCTCCCCAGATGGCCTCTCCTGTGCAGCAGGGTGTCCTTCCCATAAATGTTTCCCTTGGTACCTACATACTCTTTGTCAGGACCTGCTCAAACCCACTCTTGCTGTTCTCATTTATGCTGCTATTAACCAGAGAAGGGCTGCTCTTACTTGTTAAGATCAGCATATGGATATTATTGGTTCCCATAATGTAAACCAACAGATGCATCCAAGGATAGGAAAAAGAAGGGAAGGAAGGTGGGATTCGCATGCCAAAGGCCAAAAGGAGAATCTGCTGTAATGACACTAGCAGAGTTTATAGGTGCAAGGCCTGGAGAATAACAACATGAGAGAAATAGTATGAGAGCAACAAAGGAAATGTACAGCGATGGAGGCTCTGGAAAAGGCTGCCTTGGTAGAGCTGGCTGCAAAAGGCAGGCTGCAGAGTTGGGACTGCAAGGTCCATGACAATGCAAAGTGTATCTTGGGCACTGAGCAACGTTATGAAGTCCAAGGATTTCCCTCGCTTTTTTACTTCTTACATGAAAATATATTTCAGGTTGCATTCTTTATAGGGTTATGACATAGTTTAAATCTCTTTAATACACCCTGATAACTGCCTTGCTCTTCCTCCGTTAACTACAGAGTGCTAAATAAATCTTGAGCCTCTGATGGGAAATATTAAAGAATCATTTCTGAAGCAGGAGAGAAAAATGTGTTGTTTTCTGTTCTTGATGTGATCTGAAAAGTTAATTAAGAGATAAATGAAGAAAATAGCTGTGAAAGCAGAAGAGCTTATATTCCCCTTTACTAGCATCAACTACTTTTACCAGATCCCATGCACAGCAGAATGATCGATTTTCTAATAAGCCAAACCAGGAGGTAGCCTGTTTTTATATTTCCCATATTTCTTTGAATACTCTAACCCTGGCCCCAGAGAGGAACTTGCTTTTATATAAATGAAGTCTAAGTAGTCTTAGACGTCTCAAAAAGAACAAGTTTATGTGTGTGCTCTATGTGGCTTCTTGATCTCAAAGGAGGAAAAGAAAAATCTATGTTATTTCTAGTTTGACTTTTAGGGCTCTCTTCATGCCAAACCCTCCTTTTTGTAGCGAAGAGTCTTTCCCCTCCAACCTAGCAACTCCTGGTTCAGTAGCTTTGAGAAAGCCCTTAGGTCTATCTACTCTCTTCATTGCCCCTGCTTTCTTGGTGTACAGAGTGGAAATTCCCTGCTGTGGGTCCTGTACCCAGCTGTTACAAACTGGCCATTTGGAGACTGGGCTGTTGCCTCCTTCAGGAAAGAGGGCAGCTGACAGACCTTTGTTGACATCTCAGGGAGGTAACCTGAATAAACCAACATGTATGACATGTGTTGGGTCCAAAAACCTCCAAACAAGTGTTGAGGACTACTGTAACTCCAGGGTACGACCTTGTTTGAGCTTATGATGGACATATGGAACAGACTCCATCACTGCCTGAGAAAACAGCATTAAGGTTAAAATGTTGGGCAAGGTTAAAATGGGGCAAAGACCTCTCTTGGGAGCTTAATGACAGCCGTGTAAGAATATCTAGACATACAAGAGGAAATTTGCCCTCATGGGCTTAAGCATATGTCAGGAATGATCAAATGGGATGACACTTTCTTGCAGGCTCTAAAATGTTAAAACCTGACATTGTTTTGGGGACCTGGCCAGTATATTTATTCCATGGGGCAAAGACCTCTCTTGGGAGCTTAATGACAGCCGTGTAAGAATATCTAGACATACAAGAGGAAATTTGCCCTCATGGGCTTAAGCATATGTCAGGAATGATCAAATGGGATGACACTTTCTTGCAGGCTCTACTGGGAAATGCAACGTCTTTCCCACTGGGAGGAGGATCAAGAGCACCCTGAGAAGAGGAAGCTCTTACTCCACCTGGCTGAACTTTGAGGATGAATATGGATGGTAGAGAAAGCAACTTAAAAGGAAAGATATCCAGGAATGAGAAGATCAGTCCAGAATTTTGAGTCCAGGTGGAGACACATATATTGACCATGATTGTCCCTTGAGGGTAGTGAATCCGGGCCCTGTGTCACACACAATCACTTCTTCCACTCAATCATAGCCAAGGCTGTGAAAAATTGCTGTTAGAGCAGATGATGAGCTGCAAAAGCATCCATTTCTCCCCAAATCCCTCTGGAAAAAGTTGCCTTTGTTCCCCCCACCAGTGGTGCTGAAAACCATTAAAATTCATCAAAAATGGGGATAAGCTATTTACTTGTGCTGTGCTGCTTAGTATAGCTGCAATATACTGGCGTAAAAATATAGTGTTGCTACCAAAGCAGAAACTTTCATAACATTTTGCGTAACTGGACAGAGAGAGGAAGCTTGACCTGACATAGGAGGCTGAGGATGGATTTGCAAAATGTGAGAAGACTATGTACACCTTTGCTGTGTCCAGTTTGCAGTAAACACTCATAATGCTGGTCAGTCCCCTGAGGGTGTTCAAATTAGATCACTTTTTTTATATCATCCAAAAACTGTCTTAGCGAAACCTCAGTCGGGACATCAGTTTTGTTGATGAGGCCAGTGCAGTGTCTTTCCTGCTAAATTACACAATGATGTATGTGTGACCAGCAACCTAAATGATAGATGGCCTCCACAGCAGCAAAGACTGCCATGAATTTACCGATGTCACAGTGATACATACCTATGATTGATACATGTGTGGCCTGGTCATTGCTCTTTCTGAGGGGACTGTTTCTTCCAAGTCAGAAAGGGTATTGCTCTCATTGAAAAGGGCTAGGAATATAGCCTTGATCAGCTTACAAATATTGGCTGGGCTGAATGCAAAGATAACATTGTGAAATTCAACAGCCTGTGATATATACTTAATTTGAGAGGATGGATCTAGTAGTCCCTGTGGCCTTATTACCTATGAAAATGCTATGTCTCTCAATCAAACAGAGCAGCCATCAAAGCAGGATCACAGTCACCTAACAGCAGGCAAGTGTCTGTAGGTGCAGCTTAGAGATTATCTGAAAATCCTACCCGGGAGACCAAAAGTACAGAAACCACTTGGCAATGGCCAAGGTTTCAGCTGATATTCTTACATAGTAAGTACTGATGTCAGAGTATCCATCTTAGTAACACATCTTAATTATGTAAGTGTTGCAGCAGGTTTTGGCTGAGATGACTTTACAGGGCACAAAGCCATTATGCAGCTTCACATCAAGAGGAAAAATTGCAGAGCTGAAAAAGAAATGCAATAGCAATGAATGTAACCAAACCTTTTTTTAAAAGTTGCATTGTTGTCAGTATCTTTTAAGAACTGCAAGTTCGGCTTCACCAGTTTGGCTTTAAGAGGAACCCAAACTGCACGTCTGTCAAAGCTGAGGTTCATTTAATGGAAGTGTACAACATCTGAGCAATCAATATAGAAGTTGTCCAATTTTGGACAAAGAAGCAAGCAGTTGCTTTGACCTTTATCTGATAATCAGAGATTCTGGGATGCTTTTTATTTTTTTTTTTGTAGATATCTTCCTGCTTAGGTTTGAGCAATTTGTAAAATTTTATCTTGTACATCCTCAGTTATGAGCCTTTGTTGTATAGCTGGATGAATGCGCTACTCCTCTCTAGCTATGGACTTGCTAATCCATGCACCTGATTTTGGAGGCTGTTAAATGCATGTGTGGGAACCTGAATAAACCACAGCTTTCCCAGTCCCTTCTGTACCCCTAGGAAATTCTTCCCATCCCTCTCAGGTCTGGCCACTGGTTTTCTGGACCTCAACAAAGACCCTCAGGCTTTCTGGAGGAGGTACAGACTCACAGCTCTCTGCTGTCTGTGCCACTCTTCTCTGCCATCCCCTTCAGCCTCAGGAACCTTCTCACCATTTAACTTGCTTCATAACTTTGCCAAGGAGCACAGAAAATAAGTGAGACTACAGAAATAAAATAAATATCATCTGTTAATTAAAAATTATCATAAATAGTGGCAATTGAAATATGTAACTGAAATACGAGGAAAACTTGTTATTCACTGACTTATTTCACATTATAACATAAAAAAGTAGACACTTGCATTATCTATATATCTATATATCTATATATATCTATATATATCTATATCTATATCTATATCTAATCTATACCTGTATAGTTACACACACAACTACTTGGCAGACTTTTTCAGCCTCAGAAATTAAACAGCTAAGCAACTAAGTCAGGCATTTGTGTTAGTAAGAGCAAGCTTTGAGTCTATAGACCTGCAAAGCAATGAAGATGTGCGTTTCCTAATTTGTTATAGGCAAAATCAGTCAGGTAATGTTCGACCAAAGATTTAAACTGTCTAAGACAATCAGTCTGAGTATGACTGAGACTTGAGATGTTGTTCCACTGTCAGACTGTGCAATGGTTTCTGACAAGGGGTAGTCAACATCTCTAGAGCTGGACAGGGAAAAGAAAAATGTCTCCGTGGCCTAAAAATGCTTGCATGATTCAGACTTTAGGAGGTAGTGTCACTTCCAGGTGGACCATTTGAACTTGTTAGAGCAGATCCAGAGGAGGGCTACATAAATGGTCAGAGGACTGGAACATCTCTCCTATGGAGAAAGGCTGAGAGATTTGGCATGGTTCAGGCTAAAGAAGGTTCTGGGAGACCTTGTTGTGGCCTTTCAGGGGGCTTATAAGAAAGATGAAGACAGTCACTAAGAAGGCCCTTAGGGACACGACAAGGGATAATGTTTTTAAACTGAAAGATGGTAGATTCATATTGGACATAAGGAATACATTCTTTATCATGAGAGTGGTGAGACACTATAACAGGTTGCCTGGAGAAGTTGTGGATGCCTCATCATTGGAAGTGTTCAAGGTCAGGTTGGATGAGGCTTGGAGCAACTTGACCTATTGAAAGGCACCCTATTCATGGCAGGGGAGTTGGACTACATGTTTTATGGTCTTTCTCAACCCAAATCATTCTGCAGTTCTATTGGGTTAACAGCCACAATGCAGGACTTCGGGACTGACCCACGTGCTGGAAGGCCAGGCAGTGTTCCATATGGTATCTCAAATACACTGAAGAAAAATATGACTTCAGCAAAGTTTACTTCTTAATCAGCACTGTCACTGGGGTCTAAAGAGTTATTCAGTTTGCTTTTCAACAGCTGAATATATCCCCTGGCTCCTTTGACAGTATTAACAAGATCCCCATTGATTGGAACAGGAATTCAGATACATCCATTTGGATTCCTGTAAGGAGATACCTACATTTAATTTGTTAGCTGAATCTTACTTCTTATCTCTTTAGCAGCATAACAATGCCATTCTATTTACAAATCCTTAGCTTAGCCGGAGATTTAAAAACAAACAAACAAGCAAGCAAGATACTATTCAATCCAAACCACCTTAAATCAGCAAATGTTCCATTGTGGGAAGTTAAAATATCTTGTGTTTTTTGAATGAAAGGTGATATTCTCATTCATTTGTGATTCCTTTACACATACATGAGGCTGGACACTTCAGAAAAATACCAAATACATTCAAATTTTCTAATGACTTTGTGGGAGATGACTCCATGGCTATGCACAAATATCCCCTGCTATTTGTAAAATACAATTCTAATCAAGATGTCTTTTAGAGCGTGGGCATCCTTAGGACCAATAGTGCTAACAAGGAATGAAGTCTCTCCTTCAAAGTCCTGACAACATTGGTTGTCCATCAACGTCCATTGTACATTACAACTGTCGTAAGAAGCGACCTTAGGAATGCCAGTCCCATACTTTGTCTCTACAAGCTCTCTTTCTGTAATAAACACACTTTTTATTTCTTTGTTTAGACATCATCAGAGAGATGTGTTTCTGCATTTCAGTAAGTGTATGTAATTCCATTAACAGAAAGAGAGATTGGAATGTGCAGCAAGAGAGGCTATATCCTAAGGCATTAATCTCTCATCTCTGCTGGAGAATTGTGTTGTGTTTATCTAGGATACAGAAATTTCACCCTGATCTCTTTCTGTGAATTCTGTATAAATTTATAGCTAAGAATTACTTTTTTTCTCTGAGATATTTTTATGATAATTTTCTCTGTTTGCCAATGGCAGAATATCAGCAGGTCATAGATTACCAGATGTCTCTCTGTAACCCTCAAAATACTTATTATATATGAAATAAAGAGAATAAAACCATGTGTTTATGACAGGAAAGATATTTTATCTCCATAATGGATGCAAGATTTGATTAGAAATCATCTAGATCCCACTTTACCTGGTTGTGCTTAAAAGTAATTTATGCTGCAAACTGTAAGAACTCATAAACCTACGAAGAGAAGGAATCTGTTAAAAAAAAAAAGAAAACGTATGTTATCTTCTTGCATTTCCACTAAGGTTTTGAAACTTGCAATCCAGCCTAAAGCTAGGCCTGTAACCAAGTGTAGACACAGGTGTTTGGATCTGCTTTTCAAATACAAGTTCTATATATACAGGTGTGAAGTCCGTGACTTTTAAGCGAATGTACCATCTTCTCTTGAGAAGCTGGAAAGAGTTACAGAAAGTGCAATTTTAAAAAATTGACCACAATCTCTCTTTTCCCGTCTATAGTCTATGAATGAAATTTCTCAGGAAATATTGCTGGCAACTCTTTATTCTACTGAGAGAGATTAGAGAAAATGAGAAACCGAAATGGGGCTGCAGTTAAGCAGAACTGGCAATTTGTCACTGCTGCGGGACTGGGAGAGCAGAGGGAATGAAGCTGAGGCTGAAACCCCGAAGAGTGTCTTCAGAGTAAAATTAGCAGCAGTATATTTGATGGAAACGAATTTTCTCCCTTTATTCAATGTTTTTGTGTCAGAAATTGGAAAGTGCAATGACCTTATTATTTCTTTATTGTACTGGCATGGCTTCAGGTGACTGCCATTTCGTACTGATTTCAAGATTACAGTTGCTAACTGTGTTGCCGTAGAAATTGCACATGCTCTTTCACTTTTGGTTTGAAAGTGTTGCATTCAGTGAAAATAGTCACTTTGTGCTGAGAGTTGCAACTCAGAAGTTTGTCCCACAGTTTTTCCATTATGCTAAAGCGGTGAGATTCCGAGAAAAAAAATAAAAAAGGAAGATTTAGAAGAAAACTATTTTCTAGTCCTATTGCTGCAACTCAGCACTGGAAGACCTTACCCAAGTCACTTGTTCTTTTGTGCTTCTTCCAAAGGAAATAGCTCTCCCTTCATTTCTCAGTGTAGTCCTTTAGGGTTCACAGTGTTTTAATTGGCAAGAATGACCTAGATGCAGTCCATTTAGTGATGGTGAATATGAGCAACAGAAGTGCTTGTCCTTAAAGGTCAAAGGCTGAAGTAAACCTTATATCATCATCTCACTTTTTTTATTATGTGGTAGGAACATTACAGGCTATGAGACTCCCTAATGCACCAGTTCAGCTGTGAAGTAAAACGTAATAGTTTATCAACCTGTCACTTTATACAACCATGTATGCCTTGTTAAAAGACTGCTGGGGATGGTAGAACTTGCATTAATTTCTACATTCATTGGCTACATTGATCTGAAGCGCTCTGCACTTCTGCTATAAGACAATTCACATACGTATTTAATTAATGCTAGGTTATAGTGATATTCATTATCATTTACTATGTCATTATGGCTTATTATAGATGCTCAGTTTGAAAGGAGGTGACAAAATTGTGTCTGGAAGAGATGGCATTTTTAATTTTGCAGGTGATTAAAAAGTATAGGCCAAATTCTGTCTCTAGATTTCACTGAATTCCTCTGAGACAGGATCTGGCCTTAGTTTACAATAGACTTGTGCAAGGCTGCAGAGAGAGCTCATTTGCACGATGTTGAAAGGACAGTGTTCTACAGGGCATATCAAGCATATCAAGCATATTAGCTTGTCTTTAACTGCTGACAAACATGTAGGTTCAAGCTAATTACTTTTTGGCACAGAGAGACCTGAAGTCTTAGTTGATTGTTCTGAGCTGTCACTTGTAAATTGACTGTCAAAATCCCACAAACTTATGTGACATCGGTGGCTCATTACTTCAGCCAAAGGTAACATATAAGCTTTATATACCAATTCATAAAATATGTTGGTTTTGAACATTGAACTATTGGTAAGACCATTACTAGTTTTGATTCAAGTTAATTTTACTCACTTAAAATTTTTGAAGTTTAGGTGCTTAGCTGCCTAAGCCTAGACAACTAGTGAAAAAAACTCCGTAGTTATGTCTCACAAGAGTTAGAAATAGCTTAACTGAGACCATATAAGAACTTCTGTTTAGAGAAGCAGGTCTCCCGCTGACATGAGAATGCTTAGGATTAGACCTTATGTGAATAGTATTTGAGTTCTCAGGGACTTTCACAATTTTTTCAATACATTTCTGAACTGTATTTTCTGTTAGGAAGGGTCTAACTGTAAAAATAGGGTAAACTCAGACCATATTTTACTTTTACATCTTCATATGAAATGATTTATGTTTCTCCCTAGTATGTAATTAATAAAAAGCATTTAATTTTGTAGTCTGTTTTATGTCCCTTCTGAAAATTTCGGTCCAATGTTAATCTATGTGTAGACTAAAAGGGAAACTTTCAGAACTGAGTGGCTGGCACTGATTTCATAAGTCTGATCACAGTTAGTCAGATTTGAAATTATTGGCCTGAGGCACCACGTACTTTGGAAGATTTTTCATTTAATATCTCACTGAAACCAGTTCATGCTTTATTGCAAACAGTGGTATTGACCTGTGTGTGTGAAAGACCTTTCTTCAGCAAGCTTTCATTGCTTATATTCCTCTTCTGGTTTTTTTTTATGTTGTTTCCTTTTTTTTTTTGGGGGGGGGGTGAGTGTTGCTTGTGTCTTATGTTTGTTTATTCTGTTTGTTTCTTTTGCTTGTTTTGTTTTGAAATGTGTCTTCTAGGATTTTCTGAACTGATCAGTAACTAGGAAAATATCCCTATGCCTTCTCATATATAAAACAGCATAACTGTCCCCCAACTGTTTGGAATGCAACCAAATGAATTATTAGTGGCAATTGTTCTTTTGATGACTAAGGTCTCAACCTTCAGAAATGAAGAAATCATTAAAGTTATAAAAGGCATTTCACAGAGCCATATACACGACCTTACAGGCAAGTGTACTTTTTTCTCTTCTGCTTTAGATCTGTGTCTGCTTTTCTTTTGTCTGCAAGGAGAAAAATCGAAAGCAGTTTCTTTATTTTATTCTCTATTTTACTAGGGCTTTACTACTTGATCTGGTGCCAGCATCTATGCAACTGCTAGTCATATTTGTCTATAAAGTCAAACATCTTCTGCAGAAAACTCAAACCAAACATGAAAGGAGCTTTTCTCCCTTATTTTCTTTTCTCCTCTACCCAGGTTCTAGGTGCGACAAGCAGCAGATAATGCAAAGCTCTGATTTGGCAAAATTTCAGCAGCTTTGTGTGCACACAGACAAGACTCGAAACACATGTGCACCATGTAAAATCACGTGGGATGAAGTCTAGTTAGTTAAGAGATTTAGATGTTTTAGCTAAGCCTTACTTACTTGACTCAACATTTGTGCCTTTAATCAAGCTTCTTTGTCTTCTATTTGTTCATTTCCTTGGTTTCTTTTTTCTCAGTATAAGATGCTCATATTTATCAGTCAATCAATATGTTGTTTCTGATACTATAATTTAGTATATGAATGGTAGAAGAATATAGATGAACAGGATCCTTACAAGATTATTTCCCCCCCCCACAAATGCACTAGTGTTTTACATTTTTCTTTTCATGAAATCAGTTTGGATTTTTCTATTTCTTTCCTGTAATTAGCTAGTTCTTAAAGGGTTGAAACTAGGTGGGGAGAATCTACTTCTTTGACTCAGAAAGTAAGAATAACTTGCTACAGAAGTACTGCAATACCTGGCTTGATTTTTGTACAGAAAAGCATCCAAATTGTAATCATATTTGTTGCCAGAAATAGTTAATAGTGATAGAGGTTTTTTGGGAAGTTATAACTAGGTGCTATGCATTTGCTGGGAATTCATCCAATATTTGTTTCCAAACATAACTAGGCTTTTCTGGAAGTAAAATAAAACAAATATTTATTCTTTTACATGAGTTGCCATTGCCCACCTGGGACTTTTGCCAAATCACACCTGAGTGACTTCTTTGAGGTCTGCTGATAGAGGAACTTCATCTGTACACTTTCTCTTGGTTTGTATAGTTGCAGGATATGCCTTCTTCGCTAAGGCGGCCAGTTTTGCAGAAATTATAGCAAGTTACAAGATAGATCTGTACCTAAGCATACCTAGAGACAAACGTCAGCATTGTAGATGTCTGAAGTTAGTCAGGTTGAATCCCATCCAGACTGGTCATGTGAGACTGGTTCCATAGAAAATCAGGCTGAAATGGCTGAGGAACTTATAAAATAATTGCTTCTCCCTACATTAGTCTAAATGAACATTTAAAAACAGTGTTGGACTTAACTCTATAGCATCATAAAGTGCATTTACTGTGTGAGTGGAATACACATTTGAAAATTTCAATTAGGTTTCATTAAGGGGTACCAAGAGTGCAGTGTGAATTGAAGCCCTGATATTGCAACGGGGTTTTTCCTCTTAACTTCAGCAGCACAGGATAAGGTCAGTATTGAAGAGGATGTTATCGATTAACATGGGCAATAAGCAAGTCTTTGACTTCATTACCTGCAGTCTTATCCTAGTTGTAGAAGAGGTGTTAGCAGTACATTTACAGCACATACTAGTCTCCAAAATGGACTATTCAGTTTCTCCAAAATCACGTCGAAACCAAGGCTAAAATACCTTTGTGACACTTCTTCATGGCTCAGCAAACTTGGCATCAAAAATAAATTTAGTTCCCATTTCTCCAGTCTAAGTGATGCCAAATGATCAAGAATGTGAAGTCACTTCTTTGAACAGAAATAGAAGAGGTTACATTAGTCCTGCTCCTGACAAGACACAATCAAATTTACCCATAACTAACAAAAACCCGTCATTGATATAAACACCTTGTAAATAAAAAGGCAAGTTCTACTCTGTTCAGTTCTTCCATCATAGTTACTAATACGCATCCATTTATTCAATTCCTTTCCGGGAACAGGACAGCAGTTTAAACGAAAGTAGATCCATTATATATCTGCATTGCTTTACTTTGTCTTTATTCTGTTCTGGTGACAAGGTCACTTGAAGTTTAAGGTAGTCTAGGCGCATTAACTATATACTTTAACACTAAGGAGTGATTGGATGCTATGATTTTTCTGGTGCTAAATCTGATTAAAGAGGTTCCTATCTTCTCTTAAACCCAGATACACATGCCTATACCCTGGAGGCAAGACAATCCCCAGTTATGAATCTTGCTTAGATATATGTATGTTTATACTTTAAATTGAACCCAGGAAATGAACTAGATTCTGACAAATTGTTCAGAAATCTGAGGGTTTTTTAACCTTCACTAATCCTATGTTTATAGTCTAGTAAGGAATCATGAGGGGAGACCTCATCGCTCTCTACAACTACCTGCAGGGAGATCGTAGAGAGGTGGGGGTTGGTCTGTTCTCCCTAGTGGAGACTGATAGGACAAGGGGAAATTTAAATTACACCAGGGGAGGTTCAGGTTAGATATTAGGAAGAATTTCTATACCAAAAGGGTTGTCAGCCATTGGAACAGGCTGCCCAGGTAGGTGGTTGAGTCACCGTCCCTGGAGCTGTTTAAGAGACGGGTGGATGTTGCATTGGGGGCCATAGTTTCATAGGTTGATAGGGCTGGGATAAAGGCTGGACTCAATGATCTTCAAGGTCTCTTCCAGCTGAAACTATTCTATGATTCTATGATTCTAATGTGTAAGTTCAGCTCGGCATGAGCCAATTAAATATCACATATGTTCAATGAAATAAAAAACAATATAAAAGGGAAATGCTTAGAAGCTTCATATACTTTTGCTTTTTATTTGGTAAGCCAGCCCTGGCTTTTATTCATTCTGTTTCTGAAGAGAGCACCGATGATTTTTCCCAGCATAATGAACCTATCATTTTTCCCATTTACTCATGACAAGGGTGGAAGTTGTTGTCAGTTTTATCTCTTCAATCCTTCTATATCTTCCTGTTTGATGCTGAGATTCAGATGAGCTTTTGACAGCTGCTTGCAGAGAATTTGCTGGAATTAGCAACCCAGTAGAGAGGAGGTACTTTTATTTGTTAACAAATAAAAGAATGAAAGTGTGTGGTCATTTGGGAACATTTAGTTTCATTTGTGCTGCTGGATATACAACACATCAGTGAGAGTAATACACAACTGACTGACACTTGGTTGCAAAGCTTTTCTCAATGCACATTCATCTTCTCTGATCGAGGGTCCCCATTGGTTTCATTCTCTGACTAGACATCTATAGCTGACCATAAAGCCTGCTATAAAGATCATACTTTGTACCTCAAACAGCCTAATTTTCAGCACCTTCAAAACAACTTTAATAGTAGCAAGCTTCTGCTTGGTTTTCATCCAGCTTCAGTCTTAGCAAGGGTGTTGTGGTGGGTGGAGCAGTCCTTTAAGCTGAGACTGGAAAGGAGGATGTGTGTGATAGCTTTCCTGCATGTAGGCATTTGCTTTATGTACCAGCTGGACAGTCCCTATCTTTTCCATTCTTGAGACAACTTTACAGGCAGATACAAAGTGTCAGTACATATGTCTTTTAGATGCAGCGTTTGATTAGAAAAATCTTGTGTAAGGGGAAGAATAATTTCTTTCTCTAGGTCAGTGATGTCCTGGTTTTTTTCCTCAGGTGTGGTGGGTTGATGCTGGTTATATGCCAAGTGCCTGTCAAAGCTGCTTTATCACTGTCCTCAGCTGGACAGGGGAGAGAAAGTATAATGAAAGGCTCATGGATTGGGATGAGAGCAGGGAGAGATCACTCATCATTTACTGTCACAGGTAAAACTGACTTGACTTGGGGAAACTAATTTATTACCAATCAAATGAGAGTAGGATAATGAGAAATAAAACCAAATCTTAAAACCACCTGCCTCTCACGCCTCTCTTCTTCCTGAACTTAATTAACTTCACTCCTGATTTCTCTACCTCCTCCCCCACTGAGTGGCACAGAGGCACACGGAATGGGGGTTATGATCAGTTCATCACAGATTGCCTGTCCTGCTCCTTTCTCCTTAAGAGGAGGGCTTCTCACACTCTTCTGCTGCTCCAATGTGGCATTCCTCCCATGGGAGACAGTCCTCCATGAGCTTCTCCCAAGGTGAGTCCTTCCCATGGGCTACAGCTCTTCATGAGCTGCTTCAGGGTTGGTTCCTGCCACAGGATGCAGTTCTCCAAGAGCAAACTGTTCCAGGGAGGGTCCCCTGCACAGTCACAAGTCCTGCCAGCAAATCTGCCCCAGCATGGGCTCCTCTTCTCATGGGTCCACAGGTTCTGTCAGGAGCCTTCTCCAGAACAGGTTTCCCACAAAGTCACAGCCTCCTTCTGGCACATCCACCTGCTCTGGCATGACATTCTTCATGGACATCTGATCCACTGTCAACCTCCATGGCCTGCAGAGGCACAGCCTACCTCACCATGGTCTTCACCGCGGGCTGCAGGACAATCTCTCCTCTGGTGCATGGAACAGCTCCTCCATTTCCTTCTTTACTGACCTTGGTGTCTGCAGAGTTGTTTCTCTCACATGTTCTCACTCCTCTCTCTGCCTGTACTTTTTTCCTGGCTTCTTAAAGGTGTTATCACAGAGTCATTACTACCATCACCAATGGAGTCAACGTTGGCCAGCGGCAGATTCTTTTTGGACCTGGGTGACCTTGTCTCCATCGGACATGGTCAAAGCTTCTAGCAGCTTCTCAGAGAAGCCACTCCTGTAGCTTTTCTGCTGCCAAAACCTTGCTGCACAAATCCAGTAGAATTTATAATGGTTAGTATTTTAAAGGAAAAGAGGGTTTTATTCAATCTATGTATCTGGCTGCCTGAGTTAAATTAGAGTTATGCAGCAAGAAAAATATAGAGGTAGTGGTTCAGTTGCACAGCCACTGTAACCCATAGCAGCTCAGAGGCTTCATGGCCACAAGTCTTGGCTCAGTCAGAATCCTCTCTTCCTCTGGAGGAGGTGCACTTTGAGTTTTATCCTCCGTCTCTGACACTGTTCTACACAAGCTTCCCAAAGTCATATAGACTTTCAGGAGAAAAGTTATCTGTTGATCTACCTTTGTTTATAACGTAGCAAGTTTATGTATCTTATCTTCTTTTAATAACATTTAGAAAGCAATCTTTATCGATGATCATTAGAAAAGCCTCTACAACTTAACAGCCTCCTTCATTGCCTGCTGTTGTTCAACTCCCAGACAAAACAAGAATATTAAATTGCATCTCAGTTTAGTTGTAAATAAAAAGTGAAATTTTAAACTGCTTTTCTTCAAAGTAAGTTAGCTAACAGGGTCCACAGTCACAGGAACCTGAAGAAGGACATAAGTTTCACTTCTCTGTTTTGCTGGTACAACTTAATCATAATCCAAAAGGCCAGTGTCCAATAATGAAGAGAAACTCCAACCCCTGTCTTATTCAGTTCCTGGAATGTCCATTAAATTGACTAGCAAGGGGCCATGAGGATAGTTGTAAGTCTTAATTTCTTGCCATTACAGAGGAATATTTTTCAGTAGAAATCAGCCTCGTTACAGGTGTTTTGCATTCTAATCAGCAAGACTGTTCCTTCCCAATTGGCTGTTTAGCAAAATACATGCTTGCTGAAAAAAAGCTATTAAGTAGTTATAAGAATGGTAGTTCTTATGCTATATGCCTTACATATTCACTTTTCACATGCTCCCTAACTTTCCTGTGTTTGGTAGATTGATTCGTCTAAGTGCCGTGTGTGGCAAATTTCATTTAAGCAATCTCAATTTGGACAGACTGGAAATTTTACTCACATGAAGACTTACTGTTTTGCCTTAAAAATTTTGAATAACCATCATGCTTAATTATGGCTTAGATAAGGATCGGAAGGCTATGGCACAGACATCTCTGTCTTGATCTATCTACAGTATATCTCTTTGACAAAGAATTAGACAAGATCAATTTGTTATATAAAGGGCCATGGATCACTTACTTTTATGATCTTCAAAAAATAGTCTAATGCAATGAAATTTTGCAATAAGATTTATGCACATTATGGTAACACTTTCCTGCAGTCTTCTTTTCAAAGCTTTCATCGTTTTTTCAGTCAATTTAATTCAACATCATAACAAAAATAAGTTTAATTTTCATAGCTTTCAGCACACCTTTGTTTTGAGAAAATCAAGCTTGTAATAATAAGAAGAATTAGAGTCTTAGACTAGCATTGAACAATAATAGTTGAATCTCCCAGAGTAAGTATTTGTCTTTCACAAAAGATGCTTTGATTTACCTTCATTATGGATAGAAAATTATCACAACAGATCACAGTCAAGCATTTACTTGTTTAGCTTCCAATTTACATCTCTGTTTCTTTTCATTAATTAAAAAAGTATGTATTAGCCCCTTTTGTTAAAGTTCCTGAAGACTTTTCATCTTTGTTTCTTAGTTACTGATAGTTTTCAGATGCTTTCATTTCCAGAAAACCCCTGGAGCATTGGACCCAGTGGAGCATTGCTGTGGGCTTATACAAGTGTTGTTCTACAGAATCAGGTAGGTAAAAAGTAAAAATGAGTCAAATTTTTTTCTGCCCTAAGGGAGTGGAGGGAGAGAGACAGGAAAAAATGGATGCAGCATTTTTGAGTTTGGGGGAATTTAAAAAGGTCCCATTTTAAGCAGCTGTGTATGAAATGAAATGAAATGATAGGAGATGAGTGAAAAGGCTTAGGGCTGTGAGTGGAATTTGGCAGGGAAACAGCATTTGCTGAAAAGAAGCATCTATGCTTGTTGTGTGGGGAATTGGTTTCATTTGACCAAGCTATAAGACTTGTCGAATTATGAGCTGTAGCTGTAAAATATGCAGCTTTTAAAAAGTACTCTGCACACATATGCATGGCAAAGTTAGCTACATAATGAAAAATCTCATCAGGTAAATCGCTGCAATTCAGGGAAAGTTTCTTGAAAAAGGTATCTAGCGAGCCTTGTCAGGTGCTAAATGACTGCTTATGCAAAAATGGGTACTTAGTAAGAGACACTATGCTGCACTTATACCTCCCAGGGATGCAATGCTTGCTGGCCATTGTCAGGGACAAGACAATGGAAGAAACAGGATTTTGGACCAGTTCCATGTGGCAGTTCCTATATTTCTAAGAACCTAAATTTTACCTGAAACTCAAAAGCTAGTATCTGAACCTGGGATCTCCTAGACAAAGCCCATGGTATTAGAAAATGCAAATCACACTTAGTGTGTCTGGTTTCTTTAGATTAAGCTGTGAGCATTGTGCCATCCCATGATGAAGTCAGTGGGCCAAGGCCACTGTTAATTTCATGTCATGTCAATAAAAAAGGACATTTTCCTTTGCAAGCTGAATTCCTAGCTGAAGGCCCAAGGCTGCCCTTTTGTGCCTTTGCATTCTTACTCCATGGAAGAAGCTGCCCATACAGGTACTCATTATTGCTGCTGCCTACCACTGTGCATCAGCTTCCACATCAATTTTGTAGTGATTCTCACATCATTCTGCAAGTCTCATCAGGAACAACAGACTGGGCTGCATTCATAAGGTACCATCAACTTTTGTTTAAAAAGAGTAACAGTCTACATCAGATGAAAGAAAAAAAGCTCTGTAGGAGCTGTCAGTAGGAACAGGGGTCTTGCCATCAAAGATATCAGAGAGATCAGTTGTAATTGAAATTATATCTTAATATCATAAATTTCTATACATTTCTTTTAGGGAAAAAAAAAAGAAAAATCTTTATATTGATTATTTTTTGGGACCACTCTGCTCCTTTTGCTCTTGCTTCTAGCTTAAAATGACTCCTCAAGTATGGCCTACTTTGTGTTATATGTGCTTTCTTTTCAATATCCCTTGCTTGCCATCAGATCATGTTCAAGTTCTAGCCAAAACATCTGCGGAAAATTCATGCTCCTGAGAGTACTAATCTCAGTATTTACTAGTTACGTGCTCATTACTAAACATTCCTAGCTAATACAAAAGACAATTAGTTTGCTGACTGATGGAGTCTTTTTCTCTACGTTTCAGATAGAAGCAAGTAAAATAAGGTTAAATGTGCTTTTGGAAAGGCAGTTTGGTTAACAAGAAAGCTTTGAACTGAGTTATAGATGGCTATTAGTACTGGCTCAACCTTCTCATCTGGGGACCTGTTAAATTTCTTGCAGAGCATTCCCAAAGCAAATTAAGGAGGGCTGCCCCAGGGAGCCCCTCAGGCACCCTGCATCTGTGGCATCACACTGGGAATGTGGTCAGGCTTTACCTGAGCCCAAAGGCGTACTATCAAACAAAAACCCCACAGATAGCACTGGACAGCTGATCCTTGGTGGAAGGTACCTGTTTGGGTAAGAACCAGCACCAAGGCCTCCTACCATATTTATAAAGCTGCCCATTTAGAAAAAAAAGAAACTTTGAAGAATTAGTTATTTGAACTTCTGTGCGTTTCAGATGTGCAAAGCAATCAGGGCACGATGGCATTTTCCCCTCTCCCTGGGACTTGTTTCAGGAGGCTGATTCCCGAAGAGCTGTCAGCCAGCTGTGCTTCTCCGCAGTGACGCTGAAGCATTCGCTCAGGGAAGGAGGTAGGAGGCATTTAAATTACTGTCTCAGGCTGCCAAGATCAAAGCAGAAGTTGCACATTTTTAAAAGTGTAATGTGGCAGAACATATAATGGCTGTAGCATGGCAACGTAGCCAATGTTAGGAGTACAACACGAGTGGCCTTTGCCTGGGACATGGCTGGTGGCACCAGCAGGAGCTAGCTACCCTGGTGGGAGAGTGAAGGGAGAGTGCCCCAGAGCCTTCTTTCAGAGAGCTGGAGCAGGAAAATGAGACTGGCACTGAGCAGAGGAAAATAAGAAGGGGAAGAGAAACATCCCCAGGCCACTCTAAGGGTCTGTAGAAGGAGCAGATGACTCTGGCTTTTGACTTTTCACAGTGCCATTAGCTCTTTAAGGACCTATGCCAAGAAACTCTCACTTGGTGTGGTGCCCACTCTTAACTCTGTCATTACAAAATGCAACTGATTGAAATTGCTATCGACACAGGGAAGGAAACTGGGTAATTAGGCAGCCATGTCACTACTCCTGTTTAATTTGTATAACCCAAGCAGCTAGAAACAGGAGGCATTTCTCTGTCACTATGTGTTACACAATCAGAGAACAAAGAGACGATCCTTCTCCTCAAAACCTGCAATCTTAATATCCACAGACAAGAGACCTTAAAGAAACAGCAAAAATGTTGAGATGTGTGAGAGGCAGCAGGCCAAGCATCTCCCCAGGCCCTGCCTGTGCTGAGGCAGGGAGGAGGGTTGCAGAGGAGGAAGACACACACGGCCTTTGCCTGACACAGCAGAGCTGCTGAAAAAATATGCCAGCATGGTGACACAGCAAAGTGACATGTTTAGGGAAAAAATCCTTGCGGTGATGTTCTGGCTGCATGTCAACAGCACAAGGTGATATTTGTCATTGCTGTAGCAAAAGCTCTTGCACCGGCTGAGACATGGGATTGCAATGCTAGGAGCAAGTCGGCAAAGCAGCCGGTAAGTGTCCAGGTGCCTGCCCGCCACTCTGCATCAGCTGCCAGCAACAGAAAGCCGCGTTATGGACAAGGACAACGTACTGTTGCTGGGGCTAGGCAGTCAACTGTAGCCATAAGCATTTGCTTAGCAACAACAACAACAAAAGACAAATTCCACCCTGCCCTAGGATTTAGAGCTTGAGAAAGGTATCAGCCTGGCAGTCCTGGAAACTGAAGTCCTCTCATTATCCACAGAACAGGTGCAAGCACAGGACGCAGCGGGACAGGTTTTTCAGCACTGATATGTCAAGCCTGCCTTCAGCAGTAAAATGCCAGTTTTCTGTGACACTTAAATTACTGATGGAGTCTGTATTTTGTGGTGGTAGGAGCAGGGGGGTTCAGAGAGAGATTGTGATCTCATTGAGAGCTGAGCTGAAGCAAACCACCTGCTTTGGCTGAGAAGTCCGTTGGAAGTAGTGCCTTACAGTCAAGACCTGTTAAGGTATAATTTAAACCAAGACCTCACAGGCAAAAAATCAGGTCTCCACTTCAGCTTCTTCTCACTAAAGTTCTGTGTGTCAGCTTTCAGACCCTTGAATCATTCAATATCTTAAAAATTCCTCTCTTAGTTCTCTTGTTATCCCTCTTGACCTCCTGCCTCAATAACTAGCAGTGTGAAGATTTAAGGAAAAATTGGTGAGAAGGTCATGAGCCAGATTTGATGAAGAATTGGCACAGCCACCTCACACAGGTACTGCACCTAACCATATGTACTTCCACTTGGAAGTTGTTTTTCATTACTTTTTTTGTCATATGGTGAAATGCACAAGCAGCTCAGCCTCTCAGGAATTGCTGCTCCTGATAGCCTGGAAACCAAGCATGTGGCACAGATGAACAACACTTCAAACTCAGGAGTAACCCAATCTCGCCTGGCCTGATTCCTGCAGAAACATCCTAACTACTTGGTAATCATGCAAGAGGCAAGGACAACTGTTACTGCATGTTTTGAGTTGAGATCTCTGGTCACTGAATACATAAAGACAGCTTCAAGAATACTAGTAAGGGCTTCCTCTGTCTGACTTAGGTATGAGGATGCCTAATCTCAACATAAATGTTTTCTACATCTATAATCTCTATCCCTAGTTTCTCTATCTCCATGGATAGGACAGGTATTACAGGTTATTAAACTACAAGTTATTCTAAACTAAAGATTAGTTTAACCAAAAATGCAGCAGATCTGATTGACTTAGAAAGCACTGGTCAAGCAAAATCCCCTCATGCCTTAGATATGTGTGATGTACAAATACCTGAAATTTTTATCAATTTTAATTCATCTCGTCAACAATTCTTGCATCTCTCCCTCAGCCTTTAATTCCTTATTGCCAGACTTCATGGTTAGCCATAGTTTATCTTTAGGCTTTGGTTTATTTTCTTTGCTATTCATATTAGGCAAACTTGCTTGTAAATCCCTTGTGCTCGTTTAATGCTTGGAATTGCACTGGAAGTCTTCAGGAATTTCACTAGTTTGTACCAGATCCTTGAGGCACTATCGATAGTTTTTGGGATAGCAGTATACTTTTTGACTTGCATTTTGATATTCTGCACCACCACTGCAAGATGTCACTGTTTTCCAATATCCATTCAAAATTAAACAGATGGTTTCAGAAAGCTACTCACCTGCTTCCTTTTCAAATATAGATTATCTCTGTGAATATATCAGAAAATGTGAACTTTATCACATACTTCACCATCGACCTTTTTGATGTCAGTAGCAATGTTCTCCATCAGTATCAAATAGGGTGGATACATCTCGCTTGATTTAAAATATAGATTATATATATACTGAACATTTTTATACTATTGTTTTTCATTTTGCCATCTGGATCTACTTTATTTGACGGGAGGCTTGTTTTCTTCTGAGTATGTTTTGAGTGTCTTTTAGTGTCTTTATCAGTATTGATTGTTTGGTTTCCTTATCCATATTTTTCAGCATTCCCTTTTATTCACTCTTTTTGCATCCAAACTTTATGTATTGATTTGTTTCAAATTCCTGCATCGATGTACACAAGTCTCTGGGGCCAGATGGGATGCACCCAAGAGGGCAGAAGGAGCTGGCAGCAGGGATCACCAAGCCACTCTCCATCATTTATCAGCAGTCCTGGCTGACTGGAGAGGTCCCATCAGCAAGTCAGCTGATGTTACCTCCTTACATAAGAAGGGATGGAAGAACGATTCAGGGAATTACAGGCCTGTCAGTTTAACTTTGGTCTCGGGAAAGCTAATGGAGCAGATCATCTTGAGCTGTGTTATGAGGCGCATGCAGGACAACCAGGTAATCAGGCCCAGTCAGGATGGGTTCATGAAGGGCAGGTCCTGTTTGACTAATCTAATCTCCCCCTATGACAGGGTGACTTGCTTACTGGAGGAGAGAAAGGCTGTGGATGTTGTCTACCTTGACTTTAGCAAGGCATTTGACAGAATTTCCCACAGCATTCTTCTAGAAAAGCTGGCTGCCCATGGCCTGGATGGGAATTTACTTGTCTGGATTAGGAATTGGTTGAGTGGTTGGGTCCAAAGAGTTGTGGTTAATGGAATTAAATCCAGCTGGTGGCCGGTCACGAGTGGTGTCCCCTAGGGCTCAGTGCTGGGACAACTCCTGTTTAACATCTTTATCAATGACCTGGATGAGGGGATGAGGTGCACCCTTAGTAAGTTTGCAGATGACATAAAATTGGGAGGAAGTGTTGATCTGCTGGAAGGTAGAGAGTTTCTTCAGAGAGATTTGGGCAGGTTGGATCACTGGGTCAAGGCCAATCATATGTGTTTCAAAAAGGCCAAATGCTGGGTCCTGCACCTTGGCCACAACAACCCCCAGCAGCACTACAGGCTTTGGGGGGAGAGGCTGGGGCGCTG
>NW_009731018.1:28829-37935 GCF_000703405.1 Apaloderma vittatum
ACGGCATCCTGGCCTGTATTAGGAACAGTGTGGCCAGTAGGACCAGGGAAGTGATTGTGCCCTTGTACTGGGCACTGGTGAGGCCACACCTTGAGTGCTGTGTGCAGTTCTGGGCTCCGCAGTATGGGAAGGACATCGAGGTCCTGGAGAAGGGCAACCAGAATGATTAGGGGCTAGAGGGTAAGTCTTATGAAGAGAGGCTTAGGGAGCTGGGGCTGTTCAGCCTGGAGAAGAGGAGGCTGAGGGGAGCCCTTATCGCTTTCTACAACTACCTGAAAGGCAGCTGTAGTGAGACGGGTGTTGGCCTCTTCTCCCTAGTGAATAGCGACCGGACAAAAGGGAACAGGTTCAAGTTGTGCCAGGGGAAGTTTAGATTGGATATTAGGAAAAACTTCTTCAGTGAAAGGGCGGTGAAGCATTGGAATGGGTGCATGTGGTACTTCAGGAGATGGTTTAGTGTTAGGGTGGTGCAGGGCTGTAGATTGGACTTGATAATCTTAAGGTCCTTTCCAACCTTGATGCTTCTGTGATTAATCTTTTTTTTTTTTTAATCAATGGGCTTTTTACCCATAAGATTTATGCAAACTTTGAGTTTAGAGCATTCTTGAACCACATTTAAAACTAGTCAGCTACCCCAACAGTTGGTTTAATTTTTAGAAAATTGATTTTCTTAAAGGCATAATTTTATGCATCATCTGTGGGTGCCTTGTCTCCTTGTACAACACAAATGTAATCAGATCATTGCTACCTAGGCAACAGTTAATTTTTAGGTCATCCTGTACTGGTGATTGGCTTGTAGAATACTGCATCTCCTGGAAACAGGCATTTATTGTTTTCTGGGAGAAAAAAATACCTGTTCTGAAGAGCAGCTATTTACTATGAAACATGTAGACGTCTTTTTTTGAGCAATCCCTGTAAAGTAATTTCAAAACATGGAATGCCCTTAAACAATGGTGCCTAAAATTCGACGACATGGACTGTTCAATTATCTGAAAAAATTACTTATGCAAGAAGGAGTCATAACTTCAAGAAGCAGATAATCATCCCTCCAGAGCAAGAAGACAGGTAATAGATCAGTTCAGAATTGCTTGTTCTGTGAGGGAATCAGCCCATTTAATTGACATACATCCTAGGGGAAACCCACAGTTTCAGGAACAGACTCTCATGCCCAGACATGGTAGATTCAAGGTGTGCATTTCTCCTCCCTCTTCTGTGAAAGTGCAGCATTGCCAGGTGTGACAAGGAGATGAGCTTGAGACTGGAGCGATCTGGTTGGAAACAGCATCGCTTGGACTTCATGAACAATCGGTCTGGTCCTGCCTTGCAACTTATTGCTAAGGGGGGATGAAATGGGTGAGCGGCTTCTCATTCTGTGGACATTTGACGATACAGCTTGGAGGCTCCTGTGCTGCTCCTTTCTTGCTCTCCGCTGGTTGCACTGATGCCCACTCAACCACTCATGTAGTTGCAGAGATTGTGTGAAGCCCTTGGGGGAACATGAATATTGTCCAGGGTGGCAGAGTTCCCCTTCCGATATTCTGCACCCAGTGAATGGAAAATCTCCCTCCACCTCCCTCTGTTCTGAAGGGAGGCATTAGTTCAGATTATATTGTCAATTATTTGTCTTTAAGAGAGGAAGGTGCCACTTTGTATATTAATGGGTTGAAATTATACATCCATTTTCAGCATTAAACAGGGCAAACAATCAGTAGATATTTATAGTAAGCTCCCAACCTTATAGTCAGTTTTTGTATTTGAAACACTGTATTTGAAACCACTCAGTTTTTTAAGTGGTCGCCATAGGAGGAAAGAAAAACATTCTCATGCAGTAAAGGAGAACTAGAGCAAGTCTTGCAAGGTACTCTTCTGCATTATCTTGGGCACTTCATTGTCAATGGGGAATTGGGCCTGGCAGGCATCCAAGTACTCAGCTTGTAACTACTGGTGATGTTCCCTCTAATGTTTTTCTCTTCGGGTGAAATTTATCAGTTTTAAAACCTGAAGACATATTATAGTGTTACGATCATCCTCCATTATGTGTTGATCCATATGGTTTTTAATACAGCTGACCCCAAATGTTCAAAATTCACAGCTCCCACTCCCATAAGTGATATTGAGTTAGAAGCCAGAACTTTTTAAGGAAAATATAATAAATAATAAAAAGCTTTTTTATTTCATCCCATTTCATGAGCTGTTAATCTGGATGAGTCACTATCATAAGGACACCTTTGTGAAAGTTAAGTCTAGATATTTCTCCTTTCCCTTTCCCTTTGCATTTTCCTTTCCACTTGTGGACAGGGTCTCCAGACTGCTCTTTAGTTACCTTTTTGAACATGTTTTTTGAGGAATGATGCTCTTTTTCTGTGTTTGTGGTTAAGAAAAGCCCTGGCTAAGAAGGTGTCTTACTCTGTTTTATCTATCTTGGCTTTTTGTACATTGAAGAGAGAGATTAAGAGTTATTATCATGTCTGGTTTCAGCTCTTTAAAGAAGGGAGGAAAATTTTTTGTGTAAGATATGGCAAGTCTGTGAGGCAATTTACTGGCTTCCCGTGGGCCGTGATTTGAAAATACGATTAAATCTTGTATATTTTTTTTTAAATGATCATGAAAGATCCTTAATGATTTAACATGACCTGTAAAAAAGTTATTTTACTTCTTCTGGAGGGCTGACTTCCACAGAAGTGGTGGTCAGTAACTCAAAGTGTCTGCACTTCTGCAGACTCATGAACTTACTTATGAACTGGGTGTCAAGCCACTGTTAAAAGAGATGGAGATTTCTGGAGGAACTGACTTGGCTGAATATAGGGCTATGGAGTCACTTTAGGACAGAGTCTGTTTCAGCAAAAGCTCCCAGAAGCTTGTGTCATGCCTGCCCATCCTGTGTATGTGTATCTGGGTTGCTCCTGAGTATCCCCAGTGGTACCAGACACCTATGGGCCTCCCTGCCAGGCCATCTCAAGATACTCAGCTGACACGTCAGTTTCTGCTCTGGAGGGACGTTAATTCCTCTTCACGCATAGTACAAGAAGTGGTCTATTAAGTTATTCTTCTATGGGCATCTCATGTATTTCTGATGCCCTAAAGCATCTGAGTCACTGGCTCTGGGCAGGCAGAGCTGATGTGATGCTTGTGCCTGGAGGGCATGGTATGGAGCGGCAGCTGGAGGTAGGGTGGGACCCATAGGTCCTGGAGAGCCTGGAAAAATGAATTGTTTTCTGATGCATTGCCTAGATCTCTGTGGAGTATATTAGGAACTAAGGCACCTAGCTCACAGGGCACCTTAAACTGTCTTAACGTGTGACTAATCTATCACCTTTGATTGTTATAAAGTGCGAACACGTACAATTTCAAACTCGGGAAGATGTTTCATCCAGTGATATTTGTACTGCCAGATGTTACCTAGCTGTATAAACAAAGGTGAGGTATTTTCCTTTGTATTAGAAAAAGTCAAAGGCAATGATCACATACACAATGAGTTCTTTTTTGGCTTAGTTTCTAGATTACCACTTTTTGCCTTTTTATGTCTGCTTTTTATTTTTTTCCTTTTTAATTTAGTGATGTATTTTGAAATTCGTACCAAACACTTTATAATTTCCCAAATGCTTTATTAGAAAAGCACACCAAATATTTTTTTTTCCTTGGCAAGATGCATATTTGCCTCTTCGCATATGCATTTTATGTAAAAAGATAAGCATGCTTCTAATTAGCTCACTACTGTGTGACCTTTGTATTATGGTTTTGCTACTAGAGTTTCAAAAACTGTTTCAGACCAGTGGATCATGTCTGAAGGAATAAAACAGCAAATATATTGTTGCTTTTTATTAAGGCTAATATATGCTAATAAATGCTAATGCCATTTTCTAAAGTACCAGACAGTGATATCATACCCCAGTATAAAAATCAGTGGATTAGTCTCAGGTGAGAGGTGGATGAACTGCTCAGATCAAAGATCACATTAAAAGGGAAGAAAGGGTTGATTTTAAATCACTGCAGTCAGATTGTTTTTTATTTCTGAGGGTGCCTGTCCAGATCTTCCCTGTTCTTCCCAGGGGTTCACATTTCCGCAAGTCCTATGCCTCTGCCAGCCCCACCGGGCCACCTCTAGTGTCTGAAATAGTGGTAGTCACTTGTGCTTGGGCAACTGAACTGAGCAGTGAAGACTTGAGGTTTTGCAGTTTGCTGAGATCATTAGGACACGTCTGGTTGGGCTGTGCTCCTTTTCCCCAGCAGACAGATGTTTGGTGTCTCCTCTGTGCTGTCTGAACATCCCCTCCCACTGTAGAAGGATTCCTCTGCTCCAGGGAGTCCTGGGGTACCGCATTTAGGCAAGTTTAAGTCTTCGGTACCACTAAAAGCAGAGATGTTATGTGATCTCAAGTGTGGTTTTGAAAGTCATTGTATTTCATCTAAGAAATGTCCCAGTCTAGTCTTCCCAGCATTCATACAGGGAGGTTTAAGTCCCGTCACTAAAATGGAATCCCAGAAGTAAACTATACCTGTGAAAAAAGCAAAAGAGTGAGGGACTACTCTCATCATGAAGTTAGTCAGACATGAAAAAATATTGCAAAGGCTAGGAGGAAATTAATGCCAAGGATTGAGATGTTATAGACCCTTGTTAACTGAGGAAAGAACAGAATGCCAGAGTTTTCTCTAGGGGCTAGCAGCAATTTCTACCATACATTATGTGAACAACAGAATTGTGAGGTTTTAACACATTCTTCTGACTGAGACAGACAACCAGTTATCACTAGAACTCCTATTTACTATGCCTCAGGTGAGAACCGAATGATGCATAGCTGTAATTCTTTCTTTTGCTGAGTCTGAGACTGCTGCCCCAGCAGGCTGTGATAACAGCTGCCCACTCACAAACACAGAGCCACACAATAATCAAAAAGATTGGTTAACTGGATTAATTGTACAATAACATAGACTCTCAGGAATAATCAAAGGGAAACAGAAATCTCATAAAAGGCAAGAATTATTTTTTTAAATTGTCACTTCAGCAGAGAAGACAGCTAGATTTTCACTGCAGGTTTTTTAGTTGGTTTTTTTTTATTCACTCAGAAATGAATTTTTCCAGAGAGCTGATGGACAAAAGCAGGTTAGTTTAAGCCCTGCCCATGCCATGCAGCTTTTGAAAGCCAGCTTTTCGGTGTCCATGGCTGGTACCACAACTGCAGAAATCTCTCGTGGTTCAGCCAACACAAACAGTGCAAAAGTTGGCAGTGAGAACCATTAAACACTAAGCAAAGGAGCCATCACTCTCTTTATTTTTTCACTTTATTATTCGTAAAGTACTTGGAAGACAGTTGCTGTAAGTATTTTTCAGCTCTTTCTCAGGCTTATTGCTACATTTCTGCCTAGTTTTAGCCACAATATTGTAACAGCACAATTGACAAGAGATAGGATATTTTCTGTTCCTTAAAATCAGAAGCTTGCTGTGCCCTGCTAGTTTTGCTACCCATTAGCCAGAGGGAAATCTGATGGGTTTGCTTGTCTGATACATTGAAAAACACCCCATCCAAGGAATTAGAGAAAGAAAATAGTGACTGAACATACAAAATAGATGGTAACATGACAGCTGGATGATGGCAATAATATGTAATCTTGAGAATGAATTTTGTTCACTAAGCCTGCAGGGATCCCACACTCAGCTTCTGTAAAACAAGGTCTTTAAAAATTGCACATAAATACTAAAATAGCCTTAATACTTCCTTTTGTAAGTGATGAAGCAATTACTTAAAACCACAAACTATGGCTCTGCAATGTAACTTGGGTCTGTGTGTGACAAGGATCCAAAAATGGGAGCTCCTTTCGGAAATGATTGTCATTGAGAAGTTCTGGAGTAAAGCTATAAGAATAGAAGTTATATCTCTCTAAATAATACAGAGAAGCATTTACATTTTGGTGTTTGCTGCTACTAGCTGCATTCTGTACACCATTCACATTGTAAAATCCTCTCATGAGCTGCCCTTTTTTTTCCTTTTGTTGTGTTTCCATTTCTAAAGTGAGACTCTGAACCCACTGAAATTGGGATTGTTCAGTCTTGAAAAGAGAAGACTTCAGGGGGACCTAATAGCTGCCTTCCAAGCCCTGAAGGGAACCTACAGGATGGCTGGGGAGGGACTTTTTACAAGAGTGTCCACTGATAGGACAAGGGGAAATGGCTTTAAGTTGAAGGAGAATAGATTTAGATTGGACCTTAGGAAGAAATTCTTCAGTACGAGGGTGGCAAGACTTTGGAATAAATTGCCCAGAGATGTTGTGGCTGCCCCCTCCCTGGAGGTGTTCAAGGCCAAGTTGGACGGAGCCTTGAGTAGCCTGATCTAGTTGAGAGGCATCCCTGCCCATGACAGGGAGGTTGGACTAGATGATGTCTAAGGTCCCTTCCAGCCTAGGCCATTCTATGATTCTATGATTCTATGATTCTTCCATCTTCTTCACTCACGGCACTGGCAGTAGGTGTAAGCAGATGCTTAAGGAGCACAATAACTTCAGTAACAAGTACTATTAGCTGTATTATTGGCACTATCAGTAGTTGTGTACAGAGGGTTTATGTATACTTTGGAGTATGAGAGATCTTAATAACCGTGTCTGCAAGCAGAGACAAATGACTTTATCAAACCATATATTCACTTCCTTTTTCTTATTTGAAAAGATTTTCCAGCTTTGTCAAAAAATGATAGAAACATGTTGAGTAAACCAGTCATTCATTAAGTTGCTGCGGCATCATTTTATTGATATAAGGTATCTCTGCACAAATCAGCAAGAACTAGTCATAAAAATCCAGTTATATCTTCCATTCATACATGCAGTAGTTAGTCTTTGTTGCAAATGTGTGTAGTGAAGAAAGCTAAGCTTCAAAGGAAATGGGTAACTATATTTACTACACAGAGACCTGTTAATAAACAGATTGCGAGAAGGAAAAACAAGTTAAATGGTTTGGGCAAAAATCAGTTGAGCCTGTGTAAACTCATCAATTAAAGCTTGGAGAGCCTGGGGCAGTGTGCTTGGGAGGTGTGACCTCTGCTGTTACTGACCGAGACCAGGCTTTTCCAATTAATGTGACTCTCTAGGGACTGTTGAATTGATGATGAGTTTTGTGCAGGTACCTGATTACCATTGCAAATAGAAGCCCAGAATTTCAGATTGCAGGTGCTTCGCTATGTGCTGCTGAGACATTTCTTCTCTCTGCATGCAAGACACGGAGTCCTACAAAACTGTCACCCAGGCACAGGTCTGAAAATTCAGTCCACGCAAGTCAGCTTCTTTTCCATTCTCATCATTCAGCCTTACTGAGACCAAGTGTGACCTTCCATATATATGATTTTATTTAAGTGATAAATCACATACTCTGTAAGAGTATATTTTCTCACACTTTCCAATAGTATTTAAATACACCAGAGGTTTTTTGTTTTGTGCACTTTTTGTAGGAGGTTGTTGCATATTGAGTCTTACCTCAACAGCAGAGAAGAATGTCTTATTAAAACTGATGGCTTCTACTACATGACCTTTTCAAAAAGCATTTTACATTTTACTTAAGATGCCCAAGCAATTGAAAGCCTGCTATTCACATTATATTTCTGTCCCATTTAATTTCCTCACTCCTCCTCTCTCTTGAAACAGTTAGAAACCAGACAGGCCTTACTCTAACTTCAAAGGGGAAGCTACTTCTAAGTGGAATGCGAACGGGACCATAGCAATATTCGGAGCAAAACCACTAGCCCAGCTAAAGAGCAACCGTACTTCAAGAGGGGCTCCAGATACTTCCTCAGGGGCCCAGTTCAAATGCTTTTATGTGAGTGGCTGCAGCATGGGCAATAAACAAGAGGAGCTGGAGATGCTTGTGCGTCTGCAGTGCTGCAAACTAATTGGCACCATGGAGACATGGTGGAATGACTCCTATGGCTGGTGTGTTGGATTAGAAGGGTATGAGCTCTTCAGTAAGGACAGGTGGGGGAGATGAGGTGGAGGTGTTACCCTTTATGTCAGTGAACAGCTAGAATGCATGGAGCTACACCTGGCAAGTGATCATGAAAAGACCAAATGCCTGTGGGCTAGGGTGAAAGGAAGAGTAAGAGACATTACAGTGAGGGTCTGCTACAGACCACCTGACCACAAGGACCAAGTGGATGAGGCCCTTCATAAACAGGTAGGAGTCGCGGCTCGTTCACAAGCCCTCGTCCTCATGGAGGACTTTAACCACCTCAATATCAGTTGGAGAGACAACACAGCAGGACATAAGCAATCCAGGAGATTCCTGGAATGCGTTGATGACAACTTCCTCCTCCAAGCAACAAAGGAACCAATGAAGAAAGGTGCCATGCTAGACCTTGTTCTCACCAACAGGGAGGGGCTGGTGAGCAGTGTTCATGGGCAGCCTTGGCTGCAGTGACCACGAGATGGTAGAGTTCAGTATCCTAAGGGCAGTGTAGAAGGGGAAGCTCAGCAGGCTTGAAACCCTTGACTTTAGAAAAGCCAACTTTGGCCTCTTCAGGTACCTCCTTGGTAGCATATGATGGGACAAAGCCCTTGTCATGGGTTTGAGACTGATGGGTTTTTTGTAAAAAAGTAGGAGTAAACTCACGTGAAACTTCAAGAGCATCCCCCACCCCCAGGTAGATCTGGACCTGCCTCTGGCCAGGGCAGGCCAATCAGTGCCTCTGTGATCAAGGTATTTAGGAGGCGATCCCATTGTTCTTTCTTTCTCTTGTATTGAGCTGTCTTGTCTTTAATGTTGGGGAGGGTTTTTTCTGTTGGAGGCAGGGGAGGTGAAAAGAGAACAAAGGAACAGCGCCCTGAAAAGAAAGAGGAGGAGAAGAGTCCCTGAGGAGAAAGGAGAAGAAGGCTGCAGGGGCAGGACCTTTCCCTTGAGCCCCATGGTGGCTGAGATGGCAGGAAGGTGATTGCCTGCCAGCTGGGGGCACTGATGGTGGAGAGAGCGTTCAGCATGCGTTGGTACATGCAGAACCCCACGCAAGAGGGGAGAGAGAGACTGAGCATCAGCAGGGGATGTGCCCATAGTGACCTGTGGCCCTGATGGACTCATGAAGAGGAAGACGATTGCCTCCTGTGTGGTGGACACCACGTGGCAGGAAGGAGGGGT
>NW_009731018.1:38169-55793 GCF_000703405.1 Apaloderma vittatum
ATCGAGGTGTTGGAGCGAGTGCAGAGGAGGGCAACAAAGCTGGTGAAGGGCCTGGAGAACAGACCTTATGAGGAGCGACTGAGGGAGTGGTCAGACACTGGAACAGACTGCCTAGGGAGGTGGTTGAGTCGCCATCCCTGGATGTGTTTAAGTTTTGCTTAGATGTGGTGTTGGGTGATATGGTTTAGGAGTGAACTTGTGGTGTAGGGTTAATGGTTGGACTTGATGATCCCAAGGGTCTTTTCCAATCTGAATTGTTCTACGATTCTATGTTCTATGATTATTACCCTCCCTATCCTTAATCTCAAACCTTTGAGCCTTTTTTAGTCAAAATTGCCTCCCTCCACATCACTGAGGAAATGGGGGTGGGGGAAGGAGTGAGCTGGAGACCTTGTGGTTCTTTGTCGCTGTTGGCTTGAACTACAACAGCCCTGGAAGGAATGAGAGCCCAGGAGAGCTGACTGACTTTCAAGCATCCTCTCCTTTAAACCCAAAGGCATTGCATCCCTGAAAGGAAGAAATCAGGCAAAAATGCTGAGATGCCTATATGGATGAACAAGGAACTTCTGGCCAAAAAAGAGAATCCATGAAGTGTGGAAGTAAGGACTGGTAACCTGGGATGATTACAAAGAAATTGCTCGTGAAATCAGAAACCAGGTTAAGAAAACCTAGAGCCCTGATAGAATCAAATCTGGCCAGGGACATTAAAAATAACAGAAGAGGATTCTACAAGTATATGAGAGAAAAAAGAAAAATAAGAGAGAATGTGAGTCCTCTCTGGAGGCATACAGGTGACCTGGCTACCAATGATATGGAGAAGGCTGAAGTACTGAATGACTTTTGCTTCAGCCTTCACTGGTAACCACTTGAGCCACACCACCCAAGTCACAGAGGGCATTGGCTGGGTCTGGGAGAGTGAAGAACCACCCAGGGTAGGAGCAGATCAGGTCCGGGAACACCTAGAGAACCTGAAGGTGCAGGCCATGAGACCTGATGAGATACATCCACAGGTCCTGAAAGAGATGGCAGCTGAAGTTGCTAGGCCACTGGCCATCAGATTTGAGAAGTCATGGCAGTCTGGTGAGATTCCGACAGACTGGAAAAGGGGAAACATAACCTGCATTTTTAAAAAGGGAAGCAAAGAAAACCCAGGGAACTCTTGGGTCCCTTCCAACCTAAGACATTCTATGATTCTCAGAAACACCATCATATGCTTACACAGATGGAGATACAGGCTATCAGTGACTAAGTAATAAATATGGGCTATCTTTCCACTGAAACTATCAGAGCATGAGCCTAGGCACTAGGATGTACCTCTGATTTTACGAAGCTGTTACAGCAGTACATGCCTTTGGACCACACCAGACCACACAGAAGGTACCAGTTTCAGCTGCTTATGCTAGCTTCAGTCTTCACAGTCTCCTGAGAAAACTGTTAAATATTCACACTCCTCTCAATTATGTGTCTAAAGCAAATTTCAAATACCTCTTGGGATAAAGTCACAGTTCAGGTACCTCAGCCAAGAAAGCTGTTCAGAAAAAAGGGTGTGGAAAGAAACAGGTGTAAAACTGGAAATAGTTTTGCCTTTTCTATGGAAAGGTGAAGGCAGAGATTTAAGTGAAGGGATGCCTGACTACATCTAGATTAAAGTCCACAGGGACTGAGCTGGTAAAGGGCTGCATAGAGGATGCAGGGCTCCAGTTGCCACAGCTGAACAAGCCACAGGGACAAAATAGAAAAAGAAAAAAGAAAAGGATGAAGTCCAAAATTTTTAAAATTTTTAGAAATGCAAGGAGTTGGTTGCAGTGCTGAGAATCCAGGAGGAGTCTTACTGAATTAACCCTCGGGGATAGGTGGAGGTCCTCAGCAGCCAGCTCATGCTTTTCTATGCAATTTCACCAACGTAATTTAAAATACACCCTGATGTTTGCCTCCACAGTAGAATTACCCCCATTTTCTGAGGAATGTGTGGGCTAAAGGTGAAGAACGGTGACACAAGGGTTAACATCCCTGGGGTCTTTATTTTAATGTTTCTTTCTCAGAAGTGCATTTCTGGTGCCATGCTGGGATGCTAACAGATGAAGCATGTCTGGCTCCATGTCCCTTAATATTTCAACATTTTATCTTCTGGTCCAGTGAGGAAGTGGTGCAGAACTGAAATGCTACCCATACTGTGACAATTCGATTGTTTTATATTTTAAAAATGTCCTGTTGTTCATGGAAATATGACACCACCAGAAATCCAAGAGGAACTAGCTAGAATTATTTACTTGCCTTAAACAACAACTTTTTATCTGCAGCAAATCCATGTTTCCTTTGTAAATATCTGCTAGGGATGGAGCCAGTTGGATTAAAATACTTGGGGAGTTAAGTATCAACCTGGGAAAAATTGTTCGTTGCAAGCTGCACAAGACCAAGAGGAAGCCATGCAAAACTGTTGTTATTGTTCCTTAACCTCTTGTCGTATTTTAGAGCACAAGCTGAGATCCAACATTAAATGACGTACACTAATCCCAACTGCTTGTGTCTATATTTTTAAAGGATATTGACGACATATTTTGCTCTTTTGCCACAACTTAAGACTTTTGCATTTCCATCTCAGTATTAAAAGTGTTCGTTGCAAGTGGAAAGGATGATGGCAAAGCACTTCAGAACTGCTTCTGAATATATTGGCCTTGAACTAGACATCTCTTGCTGGCAGCGTAAGGCTGCCTACTGCTGCACCTCAATGAGGGCTGGTTGATCAAGAGCTTCTAAACATGAGGGAGAGCAACAGGGAGACAAAATATGTGTGTGCACAAACAAGGCTGAGCCCATGTTTGTATATAATTAAAGAAACATAGGGTTTGATGTCCTGAACACCTGTGTAACTCACTTGTATCCATTTGATACTGTCAACAACTCAGAATGTGACCCCACAAAAAACCCAGAATAAACTGGGAAGAGGTATTCAAAGCAAACTCTCCAGCTAGTTACAAGAATAATTTTGTATCCTTATCTACACTATATAACACATAGTTGTTTATCAAACATTCAAGCAAGGAAAATTGCTTTTTTTTCTAAAATAACTGATTTTGAAATTGCAGAGCAGGTAAGCACACTGTGTGTCTTTAAAAGAAATTTGTAATTTAAGTGTTCTCAGTAAAAAGGGACTGATATTTATTTAATAGGCTTTTATTTCCAGAGCTGCTAAATCCTTTACTGCTACATTCCAGTAAGAGAAAGCCAAGTGATTACTTATCTATGCTCTAATTAATCATTTTTCTCTTTTTCCAGGTCTGTGTCAGCACCATCATTGCTTCTGTTTTAATAACAGAAGATGAAAAAAAATAGATATAACTTAAAACTGTTGCTTAGTATAACATTGGGGGTGTGGGACGTGTAGAAAACCAGACAGGGAGAGATAAAATGATTAATGCTTTGTTCAAAAAACACCATTGATTTAATAATTTGGGGCTGAATGAAGCATATTTTGGAAAGATCAATTAGCTGATTGTTAGGAAGAGATAACTGTGCATAGAGCATCCTTGCTGAGTGCGAACAGACAGCAGTATCTAAAGGTTAAAAATGGAAGCATGAGAACCTGCTAGGAAACAATTCAGAGCCGAACATGCATGAGGTCAAGTGTGAAAACCGTTTCCTGCTTATTCTGGTTTTTATCTCCAAGTAGAGAAGAAATCAATAACCCCTTATAGTGCACACTTCTGAATAAGAACTAACCACCCCATTCTGAGTAGCCCATTCACATGAACTCCATGCTTTGCTGATAAAAAAAGAAAAAAAAAGGATCTTTCTTCTCTGTTGCCACCAGTTAGGAACAGTATTTTACTTCTTTCTTTCAGTGTGGCTTTATATATAGGTTAGCTCATGGCCACTAGACACCTGAGAGGGACACAGAAGGTAATACACAGCTATTTGGATATAAAATAAAAATACATCACAGGAACTGCTTTGACTTCAGCAGACTCTGAAAGCTAAGCTGAACCAAGCCAGGATGGGAGGAGTATTTGCCCTAATTCACAAAGCAGCATTTTACCGTTCTCCTCTCTTTCTTTTTCCTTTCTCTTTTAACAGAGGAGATTGACTATGGGAGCTGAGGCAGGTACTCATAGACCCCATTCCATCAGTCAGTTCCTTTCAGGGCAGATGATTTTCTTTTCTCCATTAGCAAACATTGATTTTCTTAGTTTTGTTTCTTTGGAGCCTTGCTCTCCAAGGCTTCACTCGCTCTCATTGTGCCTCTGCAGATCATCAATAACATCAAGAAAAACTCTGACAATAATGCAGGCTACTTACCTGCTGCTTTTAGCCAACAGAGAAAGCACAAAAGCACAAAAGGAAGCAGAAGGAAGATGCTCTTGTGGTTAATTCTTTCTTAAAATCCTTCTCTGATGCGATGCCAGCAGCAAAACTTGACAGTGATCTGGCTGCAGCTGAGCAGAGACCTCTGCCCAACGCTGTGGCCAGCAGCATCGCTTCAGTTTGCTGGTCTCTTGAGCATCTCCGTCTGGTTTATCCATTTCTTGTAAACTCTTTTAGGTAGGGACCATCTTTTCAACTTCCATGTCACAGGGAAATATCACACTGTTCAGGCTGTTTAAACCCGATCTAGATGAAAAGAGGTTTTTATACTTATTATTGACAGGTAAGTAACGAGCAACCACTGAGGCATGCACTGAGGACGAATGAAACAGTTAAACCACAGTGCTAGACGTGGAAAAAAGCCTTAACGAACACCTACAGATTTCTGAAGACCCTTTTATAACGAAACATCAGGATGTTTTAATCCTATGGCATCACGCACTCCCCTCGGTAGTGGGGATCCCCCAGGCACCCACGTCTCCAGTACATCATGCTCCACGGGCAGCCCCGCCGCTCCCCCCAACCTGCTGGCCCGGAGACATCCCCTGGGGGTCCTGGCATTTCCAGAGAGCCATCACCCTTGTCTTCCATTTGACAGGTTTAGCCTGGTTTAACCCCTATCCCTTACTTAAAACATCAGGTCTTGCTTGCCACGCTTGTGTCCCCGCGCCCCGCAGCAGCAAGGCGTGAAATGAGTGCTCTTTGCTGTGCGCCTGTAGTCACGGCACAGCCGTGCGGACATGCTGGTGTGCCTGCGTTAGTACTCAGGCTTGGCAGCACAGTGGTAGCAAAAGCTGGTTTGGTCTCTTGTTTTGCAGGCAGAACATAACCTTCTTGAACTTCTTACTTTTAATGGAAGTATCTCAGGATTAGCTACCACCGCTACAACAAAAGGCTTTTCCATTCTCTTCTGAGGCTTAGAAATGTTTGCCTAATTTCCATCCTATATGTATTCATGGTCACTTTCTACCCATCGATGCTTACACGAGCAATGTTCATTAGTCTGAATAACAGCTATTTCACAGGCTGCAGCACTGAAAGTCTAGTAGGAAACCCCAACAGCCAGGCAGACTTGTAGGCATCCTAAATCCATTTCTCAGGGAATTTTTCAAGGCTGGGGGAACAGCTTGGTGAGAGCTATGTGGAAGCCAGACTCTCAGCTGGGAGGGAATGGTAGCAACAGTAGGAAGGATTTCTGGATGAAGACCAATAAATGTATTATTATACAGGATTTTGCATGCAGTAGGACACAGCTAGCTTCAGTTGGGACTGGAAGCCAAATTTTCCTTGGCCTTTATCCTATCTCCCACACCTGATGCAAGATGGCTTCGAAGGGAAGAAAGAAACTCTAAAAAAGAGAGTTCAATTTTCATCTGGAGATTTAGCTACATGAACTTAGGTTTTATTAAACAAAAGGAAAAGAAGGTTATTGCTTTAGTCTACATGCAAGAATGCTTAACACAGCTTGTAATGCTTTGCCAGTGTCGATGTGTCATCCCAGGAGAGCCTCTATGACAGCTCCTGGAACTGCTAGAAGTGAAGAAGTGAAGAAGTGATTTGTGGCTTTGTACCTGTGAACTGGTTGTGCTCAGTTATGATGCTCTTGGGAGTCAGTGAGAGGTGGACAGTTCTGCTTCCAGACAGCCTCTACATCAGAACACAACCTGCACCCCTTCATCTGACTAGGAGTGCTTGAGAAGATTTCAGCTTCATGAATCTGGAGGTCATCAAAAGTCTCATGCAGGCAGATCACCAGCTCTCTTTTCTCAGTAAGCTCATCAGTTTTCAGCTGATGAAAAGATCTCTTTTTCATGCAGAGCCAGGATACATTTTTTTAGCTTTTGCTGGGATGTTTTCTTCCATTTCATGATGTGCAGTTAAATTAAATCATCAAAGCCTTCCCTGGCACAAATGATGTTGAAGCTAATAGCAGCAATGAGCTCCGATTTGGTTGTCCCATACTAGAGATGCTACCTTGTCTCCAAAAATGTAGTGTAAGATGGAAAAGTACAGTCACAATTTCTTATTGCCATTCCTAGAGATGTTTCGGAGCTGCTCCAACATAAGCTTGGAGATGCCCCTACAGAGATGCCCTCTCCATACCGGATTCACCTCCAATTTTTAAGTGTCCTGGATTTCTGCCTATAGCACCCAGTTTTGCCTATGTTTGCCTAAGAAGAAGGCACTCCAGCAATTTTCCCACCCAAGGCTAGTGAGTCACCTCACTTTCTCCAAGAAGGAGAAAATTGTTTCCATGGTTATCATACAATCAGTTTTCCGAATCACATCAAGAAACTATTTTGAGGATTTTTTTTTTTACTATATTTGTATAAAATGCAAACATTAACTGTTAGCTTTGATTTTAAATATTGCCTTCTCAGAGCTCACTGATGACTTTCAGATAGTTGGGACCATGTTATGACTCTGGCAGACATCCTGGTAAATTTGTGAGGGCAACAAACCTCCAGTTCTTCAGAGTCTTTGAATTAACTTACATGTCAGTTTAACAAGAATGAACAGCAAGCTGCTGTTGGTAGTCAGGGCCCTTATAAGACTGTCCAGGGACAGGGAATTCTGGAAATTAATAACCTTTATACTCTAAGTTTTGCTTTTAAAATGTAGATGAAAATAGTTGTCTGTGGATGTGCAACTGGATCAAAAAGAATGAGCAGAACTCTAAAAATAGATTTACATGTCATTACAAGTCATTTATCAGCTTCGGCAAGGTAAGTAAGCAAGCTAGCTGATAAATAGTTTTACTTAGTTCTACTTCAGTGCATACAGTAAAATTAGAAGATCACTTACTCCTGCCATTTAATGGCAGGATATATAGTGTCAGACTTTGTCTTTGAGGAATGGACCACTTGAGCTGGAAGTCTAGTTTTAAGTTCAGGACAGATTTTATGCATAGATGGAAGGCAGTTTTCTTTCTGGAGTTCAGGAGCTGATTAAGCTGTCATCACTGATGGACATCTTACAAGACACCTCATGTTATTTACATATATTTTACATGTCAGGGTGGGCTTGCACAGTGGAGTCATACTTCCACATGGGATCCTTTGATGAGGGTCTGCCCTTGGTATTGCTTAATGTAGAAGGCAACATGGTATTTGGCTGTTGTTGAGAGAGTTTTGGTGCAAACTGAGCTTCTTTTCAATGTGGGGCTATGCCAAAGACCCTGGATATTTCTACGTGTGGGACAACACAGAAGGAGGCAGAGCCCTGTGGCAGAGGTGTGTGGAGTAGGAAGCATCTGGATAAGTCTCCTGCTTGACAGAGGCATCATCTGGTAAGAAGACATGCCCACCCCATGGAGCTATGTCACATTTAGCCCCATAAGCTGCAGCTAACAAAGGACAATCCTCAGCCACTATACACCATAGCCAGATACCTCCAGACTACTGTAAACAAAAACTTTTCCCAATCTGCCAGTTTACATAACTCAGGAGCCAGTGCTATGTTTTCCAACACTTCAGAGAAAGCCAATTTTGGTGAAACATCAGTTTAATGGAAAGTAGGAACAGTGAGTCTTCTGTTGGAGCAGACAGGAGCAAAGCACCTGTGGGGCTGGGAGGATCACCTAGCATTTTGATAGGGCAGGAGCACTTCTGCTCAGGGATTTGGGAAAGCCAGGCAAGTTCTCCTGCAGTATCCTAAACCCCAGTTCCTGGAGAGGCACCAGGTGGTGAGAGGCAGCTGAAGAAGTCTCAGTGACTGGCAGAGCGTGGGTGTCGCTGAGGATCTTGGTTATGGGCACACGAGCTCTGCAGCTCTGCCTTTTGCAGGTGGCCTTGGCAAGCATATTCCGCAGCTTCTGGGTGCATGACGGCTGGGTACGTCCCTACAACAGCATTTTCAAAAACATTCAGTTCCTGCCGGAGTCAAAGAATGTCTGAATAAATCTCCACGTCCATAATGAATCTCCATGGCTGAATGAATCTCCATGTCCACAGTGGTGTGGCCCCAGGCTTTTCTCCATAGGACTTCAAAGATTCTGGGCCTTGAAGTCCTCTGGGCAAAGATTGCCTCTCTCTGCATATTTTTAGAGCATCAACGAGACCTGAGCTTAGCAGGAGCTGTCAAACAGAAAGCATTGCTTTTGTGTGGCTCGCAGGTAAACACAGAAAAAAAGACTATTCCTGGCAAGGATGGCTTACTCTGAAAACAAGGGGATGCTAAAATAATTATTATTTGGAGCCTGAAAGGCTTGACTTTGTGAAGTCAGAGTAATTTTAAAGTAAACCTACTTTAAAGTTTGTTTTAACTGGACTTTTTCATCATTTATCTCCGTGAAAGAACAGGTGGTCAGGGCTTTCATGTTTGGCAGCTCATATTGTATTTATGCTTACATGTTCTGCAGTGTCCCACATCAGTAGGAAGCAATATGGTAAAATAATAAAAGAAGAAATTAAAATTGGCTTTTATGCTGTATTGTTGTTTCGTCTATTGTTACTACCAGAGTTTCACAGGAGAAGAGTAGCAATTAAAAAACTGCTGGAGTGACTTCAGGTCAGTTTTAATTATTTGCGACACTAGGAATGAAATGCTAATTACAAGTCCTTGTAGCAAAAGCTTACTACTACTGCAGGAACTCCTGTTGGAGAAGCTCCAGCCGTGTTATCACTGAGATCACACACTTTGCTGCTCTTGGGAAACACCACAGCCAAGGATACGTTCTCAATGCAGGGGTGCCTCAGATGAGCACGGTTGTCAAAGCAGGGGAGTATCAGGACACTAAAACTAAAGGAAGAATTCAACCCAGAAGGAACCAACTGCATGCACTTGGTTAAGCCCTAGGGCACACCAGATAAAAAGATGTTTGGGAAGGATGGGTGAGGTCCATTTGTGTTGGTGGTAGCCTGGAGGGAGCTGCAGTATCTAATGGACAGCAAACACGTGAGACCTTCACAGACCAACCAAATGCAAGGAGAAAAATGTTACTGCTTCTCTGCTGGGCCAATGATAAGCCATTGGTGTCCTAAATCACCAAACTGCCTTCATGGTAAATGGCTTCTAAAACTTGCAAAGCAAGGTGAAGAAAGGGATGGAAAGCATGTTTCTCAAATCAGAAGACCACACACTCAGTCTTTGAATAGACCTTATCAGAGGTCTCTGGGTGCAGGGCAGATTGTTTTGGCCTTTTGTTTTATTTTTAGATCAGACCAATTTTTATGGCTCAGCCCATTCTTTATTCCATCTTATTAAAGTAAAAAGGCAAAAAGCTTTCCCAGTACGTGCCACGCAACGTTAGAGATATTGTTCACCACAGTATAACTAACTCTATCATAAAAGGCTTGTCTTCTACTTTATGTTGTATTTCAACATATATAGGTTTTACTTACATGAAACATTATTATAATATAAAGGAAATAGAAGGCAAATACTGCTACCCGAACCATGCTGATCAATACAGATGCATCTCCCCTGTACTGCTTAAACCTCCAGGAGCCAAACAAAAAGGCACGAATACAATTAAAGGATTTTTTTCCACTCAAGTATTTTAAAGTTTTTCTTGTAGCTGCTATTACAGACTTAACCATAAAACCAGAAGATTGGCTGCACTGAGCCAAGCTCAGGATCCAATATCCTGCCTTTGGCAGAGAGCAATAACAGATGCTGAGAGAAAGAATGTAAGAAATAGCACATTTATAAAGTGATCTTTCCCGTGGTATGCATTCACCGTTTCCAGCAATAACTGTTTCAGAGTTTCCTGCACCAGCCGTGGCATCCAGACCATCATGTTTAATGAGGGATTCCTCTGGCTGGGCTGTCACCAGGTTGTTTTAATTAGGTCCCGAGTAATTCCGTGCCAGCTGGAGCTGGGCAGAGTCCAGACGGCTTCCAAAATGGGCTCAGAGGTGCAGTCCCCAGGGAAGACCTCCAGCCTGGCACCTTCCTGTGAGAGGGGACCTGCCACTCACCCTCTCCCCAGGCAGATGCGTGCAGGGAGTCCCTGGCCACCAGCACGGCTGCCCCCCAACCCACAGCTGCTCTGGTCTGTGATGTTTCACGAGGCAAAGAGACAATTTAAAAATAAAAAAAAGAAAGAAAAAAAAAAGAGATATGAAACACCAACCTTTGCAGGAGCTCTCCTGGTAACTTTACTGGAAAGCTGTAATTTTGTGTGTTTTAGGAAAAAGAGGTGAAGCTTATATGCACTTCCCTGTGATTTACTGGTAGAGTTTTCCAGGAATAGAACATCCTTCTTTATGGGTGTGTTACGTGACTGAATGGCTGCTTCTTCCCTTAAGTCTAAGACATTACTTTCTAGAATACATTAGACAAAACCAATTTCGATGTTTGTGTTTTAATTCCCTCCTATTATTTTGCCTTTTGTGCTCAGGCCTGCTAACACCCTCCCTACACCACCATCATGAGAGGCCTTGCTACACATCCGGGTGTGTAACAGGTGCGTATAACTACTCAAGCAGCGGGTATCCACATGAGTGAGGTGCAGCTCTGATCCAAACGGGATCAGGCTTCCGGCCAAGCATGCTTGGGCTATGCACTAGCCCAGGTCTCCATGGGGAAAAAAGGGCTAAAAAAGGCAGAGGAAAAAATGAACAAACAAGAAAGCAACAAGCACAAACTTGTGGATCATTTTTATTTTGGCACCATGGACAACCTGTGTTTCACCTAAATGGCCCATGGTCAGACCCCAAGAAAGTGCTGCTGGGCTCAGCTTCCTTCCAGATCCTGCCTCAGGGCTCCCCCGAGGGTGCCTATTACCTAAATGTTTTTCCTTCATCTGGGAGAATGCAGCTGTGTAATTCCACTTCATGGGGTGCAGGATTTGTGAACTTGACCACATCAGGATTGGGGATACAACTGAAACGACGGCCAGTGCTGCAAGTCAGTTAGCAAACTGAAGTGTAGCTATTCGAGAGCTTGAAGCCTTAAGGTGCTGCATAACGGTGAAAAATGCATTCCTATAACCACTGATGGGCCCAGTCCTTATACACTGCATTTTCAGGAATGTCTGACTGATTCAAGTTCAAGAACAAAACAACCTGTTCACTTCAAGGCAGATACAGCTGCTGAGACCCTACCAGTCCCTCACTTCCCAGGCCTTGAACAAGCTGGGCTAACTTAAAGGAGAAGCCTATAGCTTTCAAAGTGCAAGAGGGATGTCTTTGGTGAAGGTTGGGCGGTATAAGAGATGTCTCAGTCAGCCCAAGGTGAGTTACACTGCTGGATGTTGGTTTGCCACAGAAGTGAAGCAGCCCTGAGGGTTATACAGCATCTGAAGAGCAGAGGTCCCTTCCAACCCAATGCTTTCTATGGTTCTGTGGTTTACCTGCAGGCACGTGCTCAGCGTCATCCATGAACACTCACAAAAAGGCAGGTCATGGAAAGCAGAAGGCTTGGGAAGACCTTTTTGACACCATTGTGAGGGATAAGCAAGGAAGAGCATATGAGGAAGCATGTGTGACACCTAGAAAAGAAAACAGTAAGCACCTTCAATCAGGAGACTGTCATGTTAAAGAACTGCTTCTTATCCTTTTAACATCTCCTTCCACCCATTGCTCTGTAACTGAAAAGCCTCAGGAGAGACCAACTTCACTCTTTTTTCCATTACCAATACCCCAGATTTCTTTCCAGCAGTGCTTATATACTGCTCCTTCTCACCTAACCTCCATGCTGACAAGCTTGTATAGCTTCAGCTAGACTTTCTTGTTTGAGGGAGAGTATTTTGACTGAAGGAGTTCACATCTGAAATGTGTGTCATGGTTCTGGGTCTTGATCTCACTAATGCCTGAAGCAGCCTGAGATACCTGATACACCACCATCTAGAAGAGGAAATGTTTTTCCTTTGTGATCTAAGGAATTCATTCTCCTTCCAACTATTAATTTTGCAATGTACAATACAGTTGCTTGCAGGTGTTAGTAAAGATAATTTTTTTGCCAATTGAAGCTCTGACTTGGCACAGAGATCATACAGCTTTGCAAGTTGCTTTTCTCCTGCCTGGAGAACATATGTTTCCCTCTTATTTCTGCACCTCACCTTTGGGGACAGCATCATGTTAAACAGTGGCACGACCTGTCTCCCTGAGCTGGTCCGTATCTTAAACAGAAGCTACTGGAGACACATCCGAGACAACCATTGTCCCTGATCAGCCTTGCACCACTGATGTGGTGAACTCACCCTTTCTACTGCATATGACAGTGTATGGTTCCATGTCCTTTGCAAATAAACCCTAAAGCCCCCCTGGTTTCCATAATGTCTCTTGGGTGGGGCATCCTCTCCACAGCTGCACCCACTATGGCCATGGCACCCCTGGCAGCTTGTGGGGTAGCCCCATGCCAGGCTGGAGGCCGTGGTGACAGCAGAATCCTGGCAAGGTCTTGCTAGTCAACTCTTTAGATGACAAGAAAACTAATCGTGGAATAGAATAATAGAACGGTTTGGGTTAGAAGGGACCTTTAAAGTCATCTAGTCCAATTCCCCTGTAGTGAGCAGGGACATCTTTAACTAGACCAGGCTGCTCAAAGCCCTGTCCAACTTGACCTAATGTCTGCAGGTAAGCTCTGTAAGCAGGTAAAGTCTGTAAGGATCTCCTGAAAAAGGATTTTACACATCTTATATTCTGTCTTTGCTGCTGGCCGCTTTAGCAGGACTCACAGCCATTGCAGGGCTCTCCCACTCAAGCAGCGATGTCCAGGAAAATGCATCTAGACCCTCCTTGACTGTAGCTTCCCCTCCTTCCTCTGTGCGCTTGCTGTCCTGATCCTTCATCCATTGCACAACACCAACTTCACAGCACTCTGCTTATATTTATCCCCAGGATGACCACAGAATGACCACAGTAGTTTCCAGGAATTTCCTGCACATTGGCTGAGACTTACCTCCTCCCCTCCCCCGCTAAATGTTGGGGAAAATGGAAAAGAATGGTGGTTTTCACTCTGATTTGGGCTCCAGATTACATTTCCTGCTGGTAGGCACCCTACTGCACTCAGGAAGAAAAAAACTTCCTTGCCTTTCTCCCAGAGGTTCTTAAATGAAATCCGTAAGCAACTTGACTAATCCCTTGGTGGGACAGCAAAGGTTCCGATATGGCACAAAGTCTTGTGGTTTGTGCGAGATGAACGCTTGAGGGAGAAGCCCAAAATAACTAGCAAAACTGATGATGTTAAGCAAAGTTGTGGGCATGTAACTGAACACGGGTGAACCACAACTGAGCAAGTGGCTGCACACAGCTGGGTACGGCACACATGTGGGCACGTGAAAAGGAAATCAACCACATTAGCTTAAAGTCCCCATTAAGGAGGGATACCATGGGCTCGCTGCAGCCAGAGGGCAACTACATGCTGCTTTCAATGGACCATCCTATGCTTTTTTTCCCAACTCCCTTTTACCGTAGAAATTGTTATGAAAAAATAACCTCAAGCATTCCCTGCTTTTCATGCTAAAGCACAGAAAGCTGCACTTCCAAATATTTTTTTTTAAATTATTAGTTATCCATCAACAACTATCATCTGCAACAATATTTCTCATCTAAGCATGGCTTATAAGTGAATACATGCTTACAGTCAGGAAAAGAAAACCCAGAAATAAAAAGCAGGCACTATAAAAAGCCGGTGACCAAGAAATGAAAGATGCATTTATTTTGTGGTGTAAGATTTCTGATGCCCTTAGCTATTTGTTTCTTCAACTTTAGGAGCTAAATTTTGAAAAAGGCGTCACTCTTAAATTTTCCTGGGAGTTGAAATGCAAATATAAGCACCATTCCAGCTGACATGCAAATACCACAATCTTCGGAGACAGAGAAAAAGAAACGTTAATCCTAACTCAATTTTCTATTACAACTTCTGTGCACATTATATAAAAGTGAGAATGCGAATGTCACTAGTTTCCCAAAAAGCCATGTTTCCACAAACAAAATAAAGTGGATTTTCAGTATTACAAGATTAATAAAGATCCCTTCCACCTCCAAACATTCTATGATTTCAAAATTCTGTGATTCTGTGATTGATTCTGTGATTCTATGATATAATGATGCTAGAGATTTCTTGCCACTGTGGTATCTAAAACAAAGCAAAAAAATTATTAAGCTTCTACCATAAAGACGATAATCTACTACTTCTCTATGTGTGTGTGTGTGCGTGTGTGTGTGTATGTGAGCAGACAGCCAATTTAAAGTAACGCTAGCCCTCTAGCGTTACAAAAGAGTTTAAAGTGTCACAGTTCTGCTATACCATAGCAGAAGGCTCAGCTATTGAAAACTGTTGAAATGGCCTGTCTTTGGCATTTCTGACTGTCTGGCTCAAGCGGAATATAATGTTTGATTACAGCTGTGGAATGACCAAACATATATTAAAATAAAACTGGCTCAGAAAACCAGTCGTATGGATCATACAAAGATCTTTTCCTACTGTAAAGCACTGATCTACGTGGAAGAAGAAAGGCTTTGTAGAAGCACTCTGAGCCCAAGCTGCCTGTGGCTAAAAGTGGAGAGAGGCGAGTGCCCCCGGCTCCGAGGGCACGTGGCAGGAGCTGTGTGCCCATGCTGCACAGGCTGCAGAAGCTTTGCCACATCCCTGGGCCCCATTTGGCATTTATGTGGGCCTAGTACAGAATTGTCGTATTCTTTGAGTGCTTTGTTCAGCCTGGAACGAGGCAAGGAGTGCACTGCACCAGCCGTAGCGTGAGACTGGGAGGATGTCCCGTGTGCTCTGCAGTGCGGCAACGGGGTTTGTAGGGATGCCTGGGACGACGAAGCTGCTCACATCCTATCTGAGGGCTGCACAAGGCACAGGGAACCACATCCGGCACATCTGAAATATTTCCTGGGGAGTTGTTCCTGGTGTAAATTACCCTTTTGAGTAAATTACATCTTTGGGAACACGGCAGAGCAAGGGTGGTGCTAGCATGGGGCAGCATGGCTGCTCAGGGAGCAGGGCACCAGACACTCCTGACATTTCTTGTGTTTAGCACCTCAGTTGCTCCCACAGATCATGAGAAAGGCCTCCTCTATTCAAAGGAGTTATAACCATGTAATTAAAAGTGCAGTTTCAAAACCAATTAAGACAGCTGCTGTGCAGGCCTGTGGGAACACTCTTGCTGTTAGAATAAAACCAAGGTTATTTGCATTAGCAAAGATCAATAGAAAAAATCTTTAAACTGAAATAAGCATTTCCACAGGTATTCAAACTGATTTAGAGAAATCAATCTGCAGCAACAGGTTAAATATAAGCTGGTGCAACTTATTCATGTAGATAAGCCCTTGCAGATACATGTCCAATTGACAAATGCATATGAAGTTGAAATACATCAATAGGCCAAGATCAGAGAAGTATTCCTGCTGCTGATGGTCCAATTAAGATTAAGGTTTTAATACCTGGATTTTTAAATCTGGACTGTTTTACAGAGCACAGAAGAAACACAACTGGGTGAAGAGTTAAACCAGGCAAGTTTAGGGCACTGTGAGTTCTGGTGGGAGAGTTGGAGTGGAGCTGGCTATGAGCACCTATGTTTGAGGCATTACTCACAGCAGCCAAACCAGTTCACTGGATCATATCCCCAAGTGTGTCTGCAGCACAGGTTAAATTGCACATCTAACATCTGAAAGTTTTGGCAGAAAATCTTAGGCAAGCACTGCTCCACCCATTGGCTGCTTTCAGGTGTCCAAGCACCACAGCACCAGAGGTGTTCCTCTCCCGGCACTCTGTGGGACCCTGCATCTGCTCAGACTCTGCTGACCTTGGTAGAGCTTTAACTCTCCTCCACAGCAGGTGTGGTAGAAAAGCCAAGTTTTGCCATGGAGGACAGAGGGGCAGGCACTTACTTGCATTTACCAGCTTCGATGAGGAGGTGGTTCTCTCCAACAGCGGGGATGCTGAGGAGAGCAGTGCCTACAGGGGCACTGCAAAACTCACCGTCTCGTGTCTGGTCACGCTGGAGGACTTGGAAGGCAGCTGAGGAGGAAATGGGAGAAGTGATTTGTTTTTTTTACCTTGTTGATGTTTAGCTTTTGAAATATTTGCAGCACTCAGGAAGAAGAACCACAGTGATGTTAGTAAGCCAACACCTTGGGTGAACCAACTGAAGCAAACTGAGGAAAACATACTGATAACAAAGATGGTGTTCCTCTTTTTCCTGCATTCGTTTTTCCATATGACATTGTTCTTATGCCACATGGGATCATAGGAATCAGAACTATAGAACAGTTTGGGTTGGAAGGGATCTTAAACATCATCCAGTTCCAAACCCCCACCATGGACAGGGGCACCTAACACTAAATCAGGCTGCTTAAAGACACTTCCAACCTGGTCACGAACACTTCCAGGGATGGAGCATCCACAGCTTCTCTGGGCAACCTGTTCCAGTGTGTGACCACTCTCACAGTGAAGAATTGCTTCCTAAAATCTAATCTAAATCTACCTTCTTTGAGTTTGAAATCATTCAGGCTTGTCACTACAGGCCTTGGAAAAAGTCTCTGTCTGCCTTTCTTAAAGCCCCCATTATACGTTGAAACACTGCAGTAAGGTCTCTCTGGAGTCTTCTCCAGGCTGAACCATCCCAACTCTCTCAGCCTGTCTTCACAGGGCAGGTGTTCCAGACCCTTGATCGTCTTCGTGGGTCCCCTCTGGACCTGCTCCAACAGGTCCAGGTCCTTCTTGTGTTGAGGGCTCCAGAGCTGAACACAGCACTGGAGGTGGGGTCTCACCAGAGCAGAGTAGAGGGGGAGCATGCCCTCCCTTGACCTGCTGGTCATGCTTCTTGTGATGCAGCTCAGGATGAAATTGGCTCTCTGGGCTGCAAGTGCACATTTCTGGTTCCTGTCCAGCTTTTCATCCACGAGGACGAACTATTTCCTGGGGGACTTAAATAAAAAAAAAAACAACTGTGTGAATTTTTTGTGTATGATAAAAATTCATGGGGAAAATAGTTTCTTGGTGACTAAAGGAAGGCAAGATAAAGGAGGAGTTTGCCCTGGTTGAGGAGGACTGGGTTAGGGATCAGTTTCAACACTTGAACGTTCATAAATCCGTTGGCCCTGATGGGATGCACCCGCGGGTGCTGAGGGAGCTGGAGGAAGTCATTGCTAGGCCACTCTCCATCATCTTTGGTAAGTCATGGACAGCAGGTAAGATATCTGAAGACTGGAGGAAGGCGAATGTCACTCCACTCTTCAAGAAGGGCAGGAAGGATGACCCAGGTAACTACAGACCGGTCAGCCTCACCTCCATCTCTGGAAACGTGATGGAACTTCTTATCCTTGGTGCTGTCTCTAGGCATATGAAGGATAAGAAGGTTATTA
>NW_009731019.1:0-970 GCF_000703405.1 Apaloderma vittatum
TATATATTTAAATATGGTTTGCTTTCTGTATTCAATAATAACTCCTTCCCATCTCAGGTAAGACAAATTGTGACTGCTTGTTTATCAAATTTATGCAGTATTTCCTTTAAAATCTGTTTTTCTTAATGAAAACGAGTTGGTTCTTGAGAAGCTTAAGTGCATCACTGTTCTGGGATCTTTGGGGTTTGGTTTTTTTTTCCCCTAAGCTCAGGTGATTCCAAACAGTTGTAGGATACAAACCAGTAACAAACAGAGACTGTGGATGATATCAAGATGGTTCTCAATAGGTTGTCACACACAACAAAGCGACGGGAGAAATGGAGCTCTCATTTCTGGAGATTTGTTTTTGGAAATGGGAGCCTTTTTTAGTGATCTGAGAGATTGGTGAAGTAACATTAAAGGTTCTTTTCACGTGAAGTTACTTGAGTTCATGCACAAGAAATACATGACGAAGGAAAGCATCTGTTCTATGTGGTGTTTGTTACCTAAATCAATAACATGTCATATGATCTCTCCCAAAGGGAAGCTGAAGAATCCAAAGCAGGTCATAAAATAAAATGAAAAATTATTGTTACTGGTGTTCAGCTGACTAGTTCAAATCAGAGGCATTCCTTGTTATTAGATACATTTCACTCATTTATGACCTCTTTTTCTTTCTTCATCACCTCTGCAGCAGCTCTCACAATGTGTGTCATAAATCATGTGAGTTCAGTGTCAATAGTCCCAAACTGAAGGATTTTACAGTTTTGCTTTTTTTTTTGGTTGAAGTAGTACAAAATGTCAAAAATTAGAAGGAAAGTCACAGTGGAAAATACCAAGACCATATCCGACAGCACATCCCGAAGACCCAGTGTGTTTGAAAGGCTTGGACCCAGCACTGGAAGTACTGCAGAGGTGAGTTGTAAAAGCATTCTTCTTTTCCTCCCCACCCCAGCATCTTCTTTTTCAGGATTTAGGTGGTGGGAAAGAG